>NC_092343.1:273152570-273452570 GCF_046630445.1 Rutidosis leptorrhynchoides
TAGGATATCAACAGAAGAAGTTGATTGTTTAATTTATATATGCTGGGCCTAAATCTATTATTCCTTCCTATGAGTTAGAAAGGGAAAATATGACCTAGGATCGTTCCTTGAGCGGTCGAATTTGAAGCGGAGCTTATTCAGATAATCTAGTAATTAGGATTGGGTTTGTACACAATTTAGTATCCAAGACTAGTGGCCAGGTACACCTTGTGTGGAGAGGCAGGATCCTTTTGGTCCCAATAAATTGGTGACTGTTCGGAAAATCCAACAACCAAGTCCAACCGGTTTATTCTAGACACCACTTTATCCGAAATATCAAATTGTGTAAAGACAATAGTTGGGTTAATTTGATTTATAATTGTATTTAAAATATTAAAGCGATATAATTAAAATAAGCTAGCTAGCATGCAACAGCTAAGGACAGAGAAGACGTGGTTCACCATGATTTAAAATAACGTAGTGTCGGGATGATTGCGAGACACTCATTGGATAGATATACCTTGGTGTAAACACTAGATTCCCTACTAAGCGGTTTCTCGATTAGCATGTCACGAGGAACTAGGCTTTGAATATTCTGATCGGATGGACTATGCTCAACTCCCGACGCTTTATCAGGTTTAAGGATATAAGCGGCCCATCTTGGATGCAGTGCATACCTTGGGCGCACGAATAAAGTAGCATAGCCATATAATATCCAACCTTTCTTAACACCTTAGTGTATCACCCAAGTGAGTGGTTATGATTGTGTTTCGAATCCCCTTCTGTCAATGGTTTGGTAAAATCTAAGGGTTTGTAGACAAATTAGAACTTCTGATAGTTCTCAGTCATCCTTAAAGACTTATAAGCTTAGTTTGTATTGTAGTGTGTTAAATTCCCATTTATGATTTAAACCAGCTCTTACTTAAATCTACTCAATAAATCCCTTAGTTATCCACCAAGTACTAGACTTATAGTGGTTCCATAGCTTCTAACCTTGACCATGCTCAAGTGGTCCTATAGTACATCAACACTGTACTCTACCGTTGCAACAGTATTTCCTCCAGTCTTATACTCTTGACCAATGTCTTGCTCTGGTCCTACGGTAATTTCCCATGTACTTTATAGCATTTCTGATGGGTTCATACCTTGACCAATGTATAAGCACAGATAATTAATTACCTTATAATTGTCGACTTATAAAAGGTTTTAATCACGTTTATTGGTGGAAGGACGATAATAACGAGGTTTAATATCATAGACAGAAACTGAGTACGAAACGATAATTATCCCTGACTAACATTATTAAATCATGGCAAACAATCAATCAATTACTCACATATCATGGCAACAAGCATTTCTAATATTAATAAATCACAAACATCGAACAAGAATATTATAATTATAATAAATTTATAAAAGAAAGGATAAATGTTACCGAATAATGTCGGCAGAATAACACTTGTATTTCTTCATAATATCCATAGCATTACAATGCTTGAAAGCTTCTACTACTAACTACATACTAATCTCCTATTGATCACTAGAGAGCGACAACATTTCCTAATCTCTGTACTTTTCTCTCTCTAGAATCTAGAGAGAGAAAGTAGAGAGAACTAATCTCCTATAGATCACTAGAGAGCGACTATAGAGAGATATATGAGAGAGAAGTGAAGAATTGGTGTGTGTTGAAATGGTGGGATGAAACCCCCATTTATAGGAAATGCTCGATGGCAAAAATGTAAATAAATGGTTGAAAAACGGCTTGCCACTTGGCAGGCCGTTTGGCAAGCCGTTTGGCAGGGGGTTTGCGAGCCAGGCAACCTGTTTTTGATGCCCGTTTGCTGGCAGGCCGTTTTCAAGCCTGGCAGGCCGTTTGGCAAGGGGTTTGGCAAGTCGTTTGCTGGATCGAACTTGTCTTTCACCGTATTCGTTCTAGAATCTTCGTTTTAGCTCCGTTTTTGACGATTCTTGCGCCCACGCGTTCGTAATTGAATATTCTATAATGGGAGATTAAGTAAATAAACTTTTACAAAAATTATAAAATAAGTTATTTAAACGCGAGTAAATCGTCTTAGCCGGGTTTGCTCGTTTTTCCTCGTTTTTCATCCGTTTTTAGTGATTCTTGAAACATAGCCTTTATAATTACTAAATCTAACAAATTAACCAACAAATTGATTATTTTGGGGATAAAGTTTAGAACTTTATGGTTTTAGGGATCAATATCGGGGGTAAAAACGTGACTTTTTGACCGATATCAGCTACCATTGATTAAAATAGAAGAGCGGGTTGAATTAAGACACACAGAGATCCACATACGCCATTTGGGTTTAAAACCTTAAGGCATCATCATATGATCCAAAAAATTCCAACTCACTATATGGTACGCCTTCTCAAAATCGAATTTAAAAATTAACATCCTTTTATTATTCCTTTTGTACCAGGAAAGACTTTCACTTAACATTAACGGACCATTGAGAATCTGTCGACCCGCTATGAAAGCGGACTGTTCTGAACTAATAATGTGATCAATCACTCACGCTAGACGTAAAGATAAAAACTTGGTAATAATTTTATACATCATACCGATCAAGGAAATCAGGCGGTAATCTTTCACACATACCGGGTTCGTGATCTTAGGAATTAAAGTAATGAAAGTGGAACTAGCATTATTTGGTAAAATACCAGTCTCTAATATTTTCATGACAACCTCCATACTGATATCCCAGAAGGATTTGATAACTGTAAAAGTAAACCGTTTGTTTTATTTCCTGCTCCGAAAACAGACCTTTCAAAGTCACATTATCATCATCTGTTAAATAAGCGGTAGGAGTAACTACTGGATATCTTACATTTTTACCCGAGGTGTATTTAACTGCTTAAATAGTGAGAACAGATTTGGATTCTAATAAAACATTTATAAAACATTAATTGTTTTTGAGTTACCAACTTGTTTTAATATGTACCAAGAAGTAAGAGCCACCACCCATTTTGACCCTATTTACGAAAATAACTGACCCTCTAGTATAAAAGGCGAGTGGAAGTTTCATATAACTGGTATCTAATGATAATTTCCATCTGTTTATATATTGCAGCCTGCAAATCAGCATCAACGACTGTCCTTATGTTTTGACAAACTGATGTTTAATGTATCTAGAAGCTTAGATTCGAAGAACCGAGACAAATTCACCCAAAATTTGACAATATTTAGATACGATTTTCGTGTTAAGTGACCAGTTACTCGTAGATTTGGTTTTCCAATCAGCTATACAGAAGAAATCATTAACATTCAAAAGATTAAAGATCTTGTGCTGATGGTTACGATGCGTAACCGTAAATTTTTGAGATGCATGAAATGATGGTGATGTATGTAAGGTGTAGTGCTATTTTTTATACAACCCCTCTAATGGAAAAAAGGGAGAATAATGTTCGAAGGTATTTGATTAAGCATATTCTATTTACAATGGTTAAGATGACAAGAACATTAGCTGAATTGTACAATCACATATCACATTTTTGAAAGAAATCAAAAATTATGTTCAAGATTTAGTCCTCCAAGTTTCACTTAAATTTATACAAGGCACAAGTTTAACTAGTGTTGACAATAGATATTGTATATTTCAGATGGCGTGCGATTTTAATCACTTTAGATGGCGTACGTTTAATGTATTAATTATTGTAATTGCTAGTTTACCCTGGTAAATGTAATTTACCATCTCATGTAATTTATGGGAGGTTGCTACTATAAAAAGCAACCTCCCCACTCATTTGTAACTAGTTGTTTAGTTATCCAAGTTGAAGTTGTTAACTCTCAAATATTATCTCTATATTTTATCTCCAGTTCATCTTATCCCAAACCCACAAACACACACAAAATCGATCGGAATCTTCATCACATTTAGGACTAACAATTGGTATCAGAGCCGGTCTAGACATCGTGTTTAGAAGATCCAAAGCTCGAAGGTCTCCATTGTGTTTATGAAGTGTTTGTGTTCTTTCTTGCTTTAGGTAACTTGATAACCTAACTCTTTTTTATATTCTTGTTGGTTTGGTACGTATTCCATAACATATTTGCTTTATAAACCACTTGAAATTGTGTTTAAACTTGAACTTATTAAAAACAACTTGATATATATCATAAAATTAACTCATTGTTGTTTTGTAACATTTTGAACATATATATGCTAAAAACAACTTGAATCTCAACTTTTGAAGTTTAAACTTCTCGGACTGTTTGGATTTGTGACTAAAACAACTCTTAGAAAACTAAAAAGGGACTTTTTGGACATAAAAGGTGTGTTCTTCAAAACAACCTGCCCGAAAACATCTATTTTATGTTCCAAAACTTGTCTCAAATATAGAATCTTCAAACGGAATTTTACGTAGAAAAGTACTCGCTCTTCTTTACCCTAACCAAGTATATATACCATATCTGAGCTAAACACAAATGTGGGATAAAACCCATTAATCATTAAAACATTTAAAATTGAAAGCTATTTGAAAAACAAGTGTGAGATTCCTAACAATCATTTCTATATAACCGTATATCATTATATACTTAATTAGAATTCTTAAAACAATTGATAGGGAGTCACCAAGAACATTAGAGACAATGTTCTTTATAAGTGTGGGATATCGGTATATTATACTTTAGCATTCTGTAATCATCCTCAAGTAAAATTACCTAAATTTTAAAAAAATTTGGGTTAATTTTGAAATTTTTTTGTCGAAAAATATTTTTCTTTAAATAATCTCTTAGGAGATTGTTATCTTGATTCTTAAGTGGCTTATAATAATACCATGTTAGGAATATTTTTACTGTTATTATGATTTTTGAAAGCATCGCATGACTAGGTATATACAACCCAATTTTTCAAAGTGAGGAATTACTATACCAAAGCATAACATCTATAATGCTTCACCCCAAAAAGAGTGTATACCGATGTTTGTATTTTGAATTAGAACTTGCTCCTGACATGCGTTTCGAGACCACACTCTAAGTAAAATCACTTAAGTAATTTAGGTACTTTGTCTAAGTCTTGAAAATTCTCAGAAAAATAAAATCACCTTCTTACACCCACACACATCCATCCACTCCCACAATCTCCAAACTCATATTCTCCCTCCACAATGAATCTTTGTAAAGCCAAAATTATAAAATATTTTAAAAATGTCTTCTCCGTGAATTCTCAATCTACTATAAATGTTAAAGCTGTCTCGCGATAATACATATATATATATATATATATATATATATATATATATATATATATATATATATATATATATATATATATATATATATATATATATATATATATATATATATATATATATATACACACACACACACACAAGAGCGGCTACTAAAATCAAAGATAAAAGAGAAAACGAAGGAAAGAAGCCTAAGATGGTCTGAAAGCCATTTTCAGAAAGCAACTCATTGATGATTGGCAAGAAGACTCAGTAACTCTTGAAGACTTCATAAAAATGAAGCCAAAGGAACAAAGAGGAATTAAGAACCAAGATGGACTAAGCCTTGCTTAGTATGCAACCTGTCAAAAATTCAAAACCCTTGAAAATTCCCAAACTTCACAAATAAAAAAAAAAATCGTCTCACAAGTTTTCCTAAATAAAAAGCTTTTAAAAACCTAGTCTTCTCTCACCAAATAAAGCTTTTAATAAAGTTATCATATCCTTCTTCCTAAAAACACTATCTTAAATAAAGCTTTTAACAAAGCTATCCAATAAAGTTATACTAGCTACCTACTATGTAAACCCTAGAACTTTACGCATAATAAAGTTCTGGCTAAAACATTCTGTTTTCCTTGTTGAAAACAAAATCTATAATTCGACTAGACAAATATTAAGAGTTTCATCCATACATCCACAAACCTTCACAAAACGTACCATCTATCACATGTTTTCCTGATAACTATCAATATTTAAACGTTGTACCCACTTAGGTGGTGGAGATATGATTCTCGATCAAGCCTATGACGATCAATGCACACATGACTGGCCAATCGAGCGCACCCCTAAAATTATAGTATGTCACCCTAAACACTTGTGTGATGAGTGACCATCGTGAGTTGGGCTGGAGCTCTACCTTATGTAATATTTGTCTATGAATAAAGCATAAGTGAATCTGTAGTGACCCGAACTTTTCCATGTTTATATATATTAATTGAGATTGATATTTACATGATTAAATGTTTCCAACATGTTAAGCAATCAAACTTGTTAAGACTTGATTAATTGAAATATGTTTCATATAGACAATTGACCATCCAAGTTGACCGGTGATTCACGAACGTTAAAACTTGTAAAAACTATATGATGACATATATATGGATATATATATAGTTAACATGATACTATGATAAGTAAATATATCATTAAGTATATTAACAATGAACTACATATGTAAAAACAAGACTACTAACTTAATAATTTTTAAACGAGACATATATGTAATGATTATCGTTGTAAAGACATTTAATGTATATATATCATATTAAGAGATATTCATACATGATAATATCATGATAATATCATGATAATATAATAATTTAAAATCTCATTTGATATTATAAACATTGGGTTAACAACATTTAACAAGATCGTTAACCTAAAGGTTTCAAAACAACACTTACATGTAACGACTAACGATGACTTAACGACTCAGTTAAAATATATATACATGTAGTGTTTTAATATGTATTTATACACTTTTGAAAGACTTCAATACACTTATCAAAATACTTCTACTTAACAAAAATGCTTACAATTACATCCTCGTTCAGTTTCATCAACAATTCTACTCGTATCCACCCGTATTCGTACTCGTACAATACACAGCTTTTAGATGTATGTACTATTGGTATATACACTCCAATGATCAGCTCTTAGCAGCCCATGTGAGTCACCTAACACATGTGGGAACCATCATTTGGCAACTAGCATGAAATATCTCATAAAATTACAAAACTATGAGTAATCATTCATGACTTATTTACATGAAAACAAAATTACATATCCTTTATATCTAATCCATACACCAACGACCAAAAACACCTACAAACACTTTCATTCTTCAATTTTCTTCATCTAATTGATCTCTCTCAAGTTCTATCTTCAAGTTCTAAGTGTTCTTCATATATTCTACAAGTTTTAGTTACATAAAATCAAGAATACTTTCAAGTTTGCTAGCTCACTTCCAATCTTGTAAGGTGATCATCCAAACTCAAGAAATCTTTGTTTCTTACAGTAGGTTATCATTCTAATACAAGGTAATAATCATATTCAAACTTTGGTTCAATTTCTATAACTATAACAATCTTATTTCAAGTGATGATCTTACTTGAACTTGTTTTCGTGTCATGATTCTGCTTCAAGAACTTCCAGCCATCCAAGGATCCGTTGAAGCTAGATCCATTTTTCTCTTTTCCAGTAGGTTTATCCAAGGAACTTAAGGTAGTAATGATGTTCATAACATCATTCGATTCATACATATAAAGCTATCTTATTCGAAGGTTTAAACTTGTAATCACTAGAACATAGTTTAGTTAATTCTAAAGTTGTTCGCAAACAAAAGTTAATCCTTCTAACTTGACTTTTAAAATCAACTAAACACATGTTCTATATCTATATGATATGCTAACTTAATGATTTAAAACCTGGAAACACAAAAACACCGTAAAACCGGATTTACGCCGTCGTAGTAACACCGCGGGCTGTTTTGGGTTAGTTAATTAAAAACTATGATAAACTTTGATTTAAAAGTTGTTATTCTGAGAAAATGATTTTTATTATGAACATGAAACTATATCCAAAAATTATGGTTAAACTCAAAGTGGAAGTATGTTTTCTAAAATGGTCATCTAGACGTCGTTCTTTCGACTGAAATGACTACCTTTACAAAAACGACTTGTAACTTATTTTTCTGACTATAAACCTATACTTTTTCTGTTTATATTCATAAAATAGAGTTCAATATTAAACCATAGCAATTTGATTCACTCAAAACGGATTTAAAATGAAGAAGTTATGGGTAAAACAAGATTGGATAATTTTTCTCATTTTAGCTACGTGAAAATTGGTAACAAATCTATTCCAACCATAACTTAATCAACTTGTATTGTATATTATGTAATCTTGAGATACCATAGACACGTATACAATGTTTCGACCTATCATGTCGACACATCTATATATATTTCGGAACAACCATAGACACTCTATATGTGAATGTTGGAGTTAGCTATACAGGGTTGAGGTTGATTCCAAAATATATATAGTTTGAGTTGTGATCAATACTGAGATACGTATACACTGGGTCGTGGATTGATTCAAGATAATATTTATCGATTTATTTCTGTACATCTAACTGTGGACAACTAGTTGTAGGTTACTAACGAGGACAGCTGACTTAATAAACTTAAAATATCAAAATATATTAAAAGTGTTGTAAATATATTTTGAACATACTTTGATATATATGTATATATTGTTATAGGTTCGTGAATCAACCAGTGGCCAAGTCTTACTTCCCGACGAAGTAAAAATCTGTGAAAGTGAGTTATAGTCTCACTTTTAAAATCTAATATTTTTGGGATGAGAATACATGCAGGTTTTATAAATGATTTACAAAATAGACACAAGTACGTGAAACTACATTCTATGGTTGAATTATCGAAATCGAATATGCCCCTTTTTATTAAGTCTGGTAATCTAAGAATTAGGGAACAGACACCCTAATTGACGTGAATCCTAAAGATAGATCTATTGGGCCTAACAAACCCCATCCAAAGTACCGGATGCTTTTGTACTTTGAAATTTATATCATATCCGAAGGGTGTCCCGGAATGATGGGGATATTCTTATATATGCATCTTGTTAATGTCGGTTACCAGGTGTTCACCATATGAATGATTTTTATCTCTATGTATGGGATGTGTATTGAAATATGAAATCTTGTGGTCTATTATTATGATTTGATATATATAGGTTAAACCTATAACTCACCAACATTTTTGTTGACGTTTTAAGCATGTTTATTCTCAGGTGATTATTAAGAGCTTCCGTTGTCGCATACTTAAATAAGGACGAGATTTGGAGTCCATGCTTGTATGATATTGTGTAAAAACTGCATTCAAGAAACTTATTTTGTTGTAACATATTTGTATTGTAAACCATTATGTAATGGTCGTGTGTAAACAGGATATTTTAGATTATCATTATTTGATAATCTACGTAAAGCTTTCTAAACCTTTATTGATGAAATAAAGGTTATGGTTTGTTTTAAAATGAATGCAGTCTTTGAAAAACGTCTCATATAGAGGTCAAAACCTCGCAACGAAATCAATTAATATGGAACGTTTTTAATCAATAAGAACGGGACATTTCAGTTGGTATCCGAGCGTTGGTCTTAGAGAACCAGAATTTTGCATTAGTGTGTCTTATCTAGTTTGTTAGGATGAATTAGTGAGTCTAGACTTCGACCGTGTTTACTTGAAAAATGATTGCTTAACAAATTTTGTTGGAAACTATATATTTTTAACATGTGAATATTATGTGATATATTAATCTCTTAACGCGTTTGATATTATGTGATAGATGTCTACCTCTAGAACAAATCCCATTGACTCACCTAATAATAATGAAGAGTCAAATGTAAATTGGAATGATTCGTGGACTGATTCACAAGTTCCCGAAGAGGAACCGGAAGAAGAGTCGGAACCGGAAGAAGAATCGGAACCGGAAGAAGAATCGGAACCAGATGAAGAAATAGAACCGGTGGGGGAAATAATAAAACGGTTAAGTAAAAGAAAATCCTCAACCAACCGACCAAGGTTAATTATGGTCAATGGTGTTTCCGCCAAGGAAGCAAAATATTGGGAGGATTACCAATTCTCTGATGAATCGGATTCCGACGAGAATTCCGATGATGTTATAGAAATTACCCCAACTGAATTTAAAAAGGCAAAAGAAAATAATAAGGGAAAGGGCATAAAAATAGAGAAATCTAATTCCAACCCCGATGAACTTTATATGTATCGTCAACCCCCGAAGTCCTTAAGTTGTAACAATGACCCGGGAACCTCTAAACCACCAGGTTTTTCTAAACTAATGTGGATAACGACGGCTCGTATTAGGGGAACATCATATATCCCTAGAAACTTGGCAAAACGAACCAAAACCGAAGAAGAAGAAACAAGCGAGTCGGAATAAGATAGTTGTATTCGGGTGGTGTAATATATGTAATATAGTGTGCTTATGCTTTATGATATATGTAAAAATTGCTTGTATTAATAAGTATTTTTTTTTATGAATCTAACTCTTGTCTATTTTACAGTATAAAAACACAAAATGGATAGACAACCCAATATTTTAAGAGACCTACCCGGAGACATGATTGATGAAATCTTGTCTAGAGTCGGTCAGAATTCTTCGGCACAACTATTTAAGGCGAGATCAGTTTGTAAGACATTCGAAGAACGTTCCAAGAATGCCTTGGTTTATAAAAGGCTTTCGTTCGAAAGATGGGGGATATCACATTGGGAAATCCATAAGTTACGATGTGTTTACTTTGATGCATATATTGCGGGGAACCCAAATGCTATTTTACGCAATGGGTTAAGAAATTATTTTGACTCAATATATCCGAATATTGGACTTCGTGATTTAGAAAAAGCGGCTAACATGCAACATAAAGAAGCATGTTATGCTTACGGATTAGTAATGTTCGCTTCTCACTAAAGTGAGAACAAGAACATCGGGCTACAACTATTAAACAAAACGTTCCCACAAGTGACGGAGTCGGTAATTGGGGTAAGAAATGAGGTTTTTAGATTGTTACGGGACTGTTGGACATTACGTAACCCTCGTCCCTTTGACGACGTTACAACACGCTGTCTTATCAACGGCCATAACGGTTATGTTCCACAAGACCAAGGATGGGAAGTAATCCTAGTAAAACCAGAATGCATGACTTGTTTCTGGACGTATGAATTACGTGTCTTTATTGCCTTTGCTGAACGACTTGTGTACTAGCTAGAATTATCTTCACAACCATCTTGTATCAAATTTATTGTGTGCTATATTTCATGCTATATGTAAAATAAGCGGTATTGTAAGTTTGTAAAATATTGTGAAAAAGTTTGAACGCGAAATATTATTATAATCAGTTTTTCATATAGAATTGTAGTAGTTGAATTGTATATTAGCTACTAAGTATGAACTTAACGGGTAGGTACTACCCGAATTTAAACTTATAAAACGCTAATATGAAGAAAAAGCTTTTATAAATGAGTTCATATTATGCTACGAAATACTATTAACTACTCTTAATATTCTGTATGATTAACTTGATCCATTTGACTATTTTGAAGGAAATGGCACCGACTACTCGACACACTGTGAATATGAATGAAGAGGAATTCCGTACTTTTCTAGCTTCAAACATAGCCGCAGTACAGGCTGCGCTACATACCAACAATAACCTTGGATCTAGCAGTACAGGAAATCGTGTAGGATGCACCTACAAAGAATTCACTGCCTGCAAACCTTTGGAATTTGATGGAACCGAAGGACCGATCGGATTGAAACGGTGGACCGAGAAGGTCGAATCGGTGTTTGCCATAAGTAAGTGTACTGAAGAGGACAAAGTGAAGTACGCTACGCATACCTTCACAGGTTCTGCGTTAACATGGTGGAATACCTATCTAGAGCAAGTGGGATAAGACGATGCGTACGCACTACCGTGGTCAGCATTCAAGCACTTGATGAACGAGAAGTACCGTCCCAGAACCGAGGTCAATAAGCTCAAGACAGAACTTAGAGGGTTACGAACCCAAGGATTTGATATTACCACGTATGAAAGACGATTCACAGAATTGTGCCTATTGTGTCCGGGAGCATTCGAAGATGAGGAAGAGAAGATCGACGCGTTTGTGAAAGGATTACCGGAAAGAATCCAAGAAGATATAAGTTCACACGAGCCCGCCTCCATACAACAGGCATGTAGAATGGCTCACAAACTAGTGAACCAGATTAAAGAAAGAATTAAAAAACAGACTGCTGAAGAGGCCAATGTGAAGCAAGTCAAAAGAAAGTGGGAGGAAAATGGTGATAAGAATCACCAATACAACAACAACAGCAATTACAACAATAATCGCAACAATTATCCCAACAATCGCAACATCAATCGCAACTACAACAAACGGCCTAACAACAACAACAACAACAACAACAACAACAACAACAACAACAACAACAACAACAACAACAACAACAACAACAACAACAACAGCAACTACAACAATCATCCCAACAACAATAATAACCGCAACAACAACAACAATCAGAAGCAGCTATGCCAAAGGTGTGAAAAGTATCACTCGGGGTTCTGCACCAAATTTTGCAACAAGTGTAAAAGAAATGGTCATAGCGCGGCGAAGTGTGAGGTCTACGGACCAGGGGTTAATAGAACGAAAGGAACAAATGGTGTCGGAACGAGTAATGGCGGAGCAAGTAGTGTCGGAGCAAGTTATGCCAATGTAGTTTGTTATAAATGTGGAAAACCGGGCCACATTATTAGAAATTGCCCGAACCAGGAGAACACGAATGGACAAGGCCGCGGAAGAGTTTTCAATATTAATGCGGCAGAGGCACAGGAAGACCCGGAACTTGTTACGGGTACGTTTCTTATTGACAATAAATCTGCTTACGTTTTATTTGATTCGGGTGCGGATAGAAGCTATATGAGTAGAGATTTTTGTGCTAAATTAAGTTGTCCATTGACGCCTTTGGATAGTAAATTTTTACTCGAATTAGAAAATGGTAAATTAATTTCAGCAGATAATATATGTCGGAATCGAGAAATTAAACTCGTTAGCGAAACATTTAAGATTGATTTGATACCAGTAGAGTTAGGGAGTTTTGATGTGATAATCGGTATGGACTGGTTGAAAAAAGTGAAAGCAGAGATCGTTTGTTACAAAAATGCAATTCGCATTATACGAGAAAAAGGAAAACCCTTAATGGTGTACGGAGAAAAGGGCAACACGAAGTTACATCTTATTAGTAATTTGAAGGCACAAAAACTAATAAGAAAAGGTTGCTATGCTGTTCTAGCACACGTCGAGAAAGTACAAACTGAAGAAAAGAGCATCAATGATGTTCCTATTGCAAAAGAATTTCCCGATGTATTTCCGAAAGAATTACCGGGATTACCCCCACATCGATCCGTTGAATTTCAAATAGATCTTGTACCAGGAGCTGCACCAATAGCTCGTGCTCCTTACAGACTTGCACCCAGCGAGATGAAAGAACTGCAAAGCCAATTATAAGAACTTTTAGAGCGTGGTTTCATTCGACCAAGCACATCACCGTGGGGAGCTCCTGTTTTGTTTGTCAAGAAGAAAGATGGTACATTCAGGTTGTGTATCGACTACCGAGAGTTGAACAAACTTACCATCAAGAACCGCTACCCACTACCGAGAATCGACGACTTATTTGATCAACTACAAGGCTCGTCTATTTATTCAAAGATTGACTTACGTTCCGGGTATCATCAAATGCGGGTGAAAGAAGATGATATTCCAAATACTGCTTTCAGAACACGTTACGGTCATTACGAGTTTATGGTCATGCCGTTTGGTTTAACTAATGCACCAGCTGTGTTCATGGACATTATGAACCGAGTGTGTGGACCATACCTTGACAAGTTTGTCATTGTTTTCATTGATGACATACTTATTTACTCAAAGAATGACCAAGAACACGGTGAATATTTGAGAAAGGTGTTAGAAGTATTGAGGAAGGAAGAATTATACGCTAAGTTTTCAAAGTGTGCATTTTGGTTGGAAGAAGTTCAATTCCTCGGTCACATAGTGAACAAAGAAGGTATTAAGGTGGATCCGGCAAAGATAGAAACTGTTGAAAAGTGGGAAACCCCGAAAACTCCGAAACACATACGCCAGTTTTTAGGACTAGCTGGTTACTACAGAAGGTTCATCCAAGACTTTTCCAGAATAGCAAAACCCTTGACTGCATTAACGCATAAAGGGAAGAAATTTGAATGAAATGATGAACAAGAGAAAGCATTTCAGTTATTGAAGAAAAAGCTAACTACGACACCTATATTGTCATTGCCTGAAGGGAATGATGATTTTGTGATTTATTGTGTCGCATCAAAGCAAGGTCTTGGTTGTGTATTAATGCAATGAACGAAGGTGATTGCTTATGCGTCTAGACAATTGAAGATTCACGAACAAAATTATACGACGCATGATTTGGAATTAGGCGCGGTTGTTTTTGCATTAAAGACTTGGAGGCACTACTTATATGGGGTCAAAAGTATTATATATACCGACCACAAAAATCTTCAACACATATTTAATCAGAAACAACTGAATATGAGGCAGCGTAGGTGGATTGAATTATTGAATGATTACGACTTTGAGATTCGTTACCACCCGGGGAAGACAAATGTGGTAGCCGATGCCTTGAGCAGGAAGGACAGAGAACCCATTCGAGTAAAATCTATGAATATAATGATTCATAATAACCTTACTACTCAAATAAAGGAGGCGCAACAAGGAGTTTTAAAAGAGGGAAATTTAAAGGATGAAATACCTAAAGGATCGGAGAAGCATCTTAATATTCGGGAAGACGGAACCCGATATAGGGCTGAAAGGATTTGGGTACCAAAATTTAGAGATATGAGAGAAATGGTACTTAGAGAAGCTCATAAAACCAGATACTCAATACATCCTGGAACGAGGAAGATGTAAAAGGATCTCAAGAAACATTTTTGGTGGCCGGATATGAAAGCCGATGTTGCTAAATATGTAGAAGAGAATGTTTGACGTGTTCTAAGGTCAAAGCTGAGCATCAGAAACCATCAGGTCTACTTCAACAACCTGAAATCCTGGAATGGAAATGGGAAAACATTACCATGGATTTCATCACTAAATTGCCAAGGACAGCAAGTGGTTTTGATACTATTTGGGTAATAGTTAATCGTCTCACCAAATCAGCACACTTCCTGCCAATAAGAGAAGATGACAAGATGGAGAAGTTAGCACGACTGTATTTGAAGGAAGTCGTCTCCAGACATGGAATACCAATCTCTATTATCTCTGATAGGGATGGCAGATTTATTTCAAGATTCTGGCAGACATTACAGCAAGCATTAGGAACTCGTCTAGACATGAGTACTGCCTATCATCCACAAACTGATGGGCAGAGCGAAAGGACAATACAAACGCTTGAAGACATGCTACGAGCATGTGTTATTGATTTCGGAAACAGTTGGGATCGACATCTACCGTTAGCAGAATTTTCCTACAACAACAGCTACCATTCAAGCATTGTGATGGCGCCGTTTGAAGCACTTTATGGTAGAAAGTGCAGGTCTCCGATTTGTTGGAGTGAAGTGGGGGATAGACAGATTACGGGTCCGGAGATTATACAAGAAACTACCGAGAAGATCATCCAAATTCAACAACGGTTGAAAACCGCCCAAAGTCGACAAAAGAGCTACGCTGACATTAAAAGAAAAGATATAGAATTTGAAATTGGAGAGATGGTCATGCTTAAAGTTGCATCTTGGAAAGGCGTTGTTCGATTTGGTAAACGAGGGAAATTAAATCCAAGGTATATTGGACCATTCAAGATTATTGATCGTGTCGGACCAGTAGCATACCGACTTGAGTTACCTCAACAACTCGCAGCTGTACATAACACTTTCCACATCTCGATTTGAAGAAATGTTTTGCTAAAAAAGATCTCACTATTCCGTTAGATGAAATCCAAATCAACAAAAAACTTCAATTCATCGAAGAACCCGTCGAAATAATGGATCGTGAGGTTAAAAGACTTAAGCAAAACAAGATACCAATTGTTAAGGTCCGATGGAATGCTCGTAGAGGACCCGAGTTCACCTGGGAGCGTGAAGATCAGATGAAGAAGAAATACCCGCATCTATTTCCAGAAGATTCGTCAACACCTTCAACAGCTTAAAATTTCGGGACGAAATTTATTTAACGGGTAGGTACTGTAGTGACCCAAACTTTTCCATGTTTATATATATTAATTGAGATTGATATTTACATGATTAAATGTTTCCAACATGTTAAGCAATCAAACTTGTTAAGACTTGATTAATTGAAATATGTTTCATATAGACAATTGACCATCCAAGTTGACCGGTGATTCACGAACGTTAAAACTTGTAAAAACTATATGATGACATATATATGGATATATATATAGTTAACATGATACTATGATAAGTAAACATATCATTAAGTATATTAACAATGAACTACATATGTAAAAACAAGACTACTAACTTAATGATTTTTAAACGAGACATATATGTAATGATTATCGTTGTAAAGACATTTAATGTATATATATATCATATTAAGAGATATTCATACATGATAATATCATGATAATATAATAATTTAAAATCTCATTTGATATTATAAACATTGGGTTAACAACATTTAACAAGATCGTTAACCTAAAGGTTTCAAAACAACACTTACATGTAACGACTAACGATGACTTAACGACTCAGTTAAAATGTATATACATGTAGTGTTTTAATATGTATTTATACACTTTTTAAAGACTTCAATACACTTATCAAAATACTTCTACTTAACAAAAATGCTTACAATTACATCCTCGTTCAGTTTCATCAACAATTCTACTCGTATGCACCCGTATTCGTACTCGTACAATACACAGCTTTTAGATGTATGTACTATTGGTATATACACTCCAATGATCAGCTCTTAGCAGCCCATGTGAGTCACCTAACACATGTGGGAACCATCATTTGGCAACTAGCATGAAATATCTCATAAAATTACAAAACTATGAGTAATCATTCATGACTTATTTACATGAAAACAAAATTACATATCCTTTATATCTAATCCATACACCAACGACCAAAAACACCTACAAACACTTTAATTCTTCAATTTTCTTCATCTAATTGATCTCTCTCAAGTTCTATCTTCAAGTTCTAAGTGTTCTTCATATATTCTACAAGTTCTAGTTACATAAAATCAAGAATACTTTCAAGTTTGCTAGCTCACTTCCAATCTTGTAAGGTGATCATCCAACCTCAAGAAATATTTGTTTCTTACAGTAGGTTATCATTCTAATACAAGGTAATAATCATATTCAAACTTTGGTTCAATTTCTATAACTATAACAATCTTATTTCAAGTGATGATCTTACTTGAACTTGTTTTCGTGTCATGATTCTGCTTCAAGAACTTCGAGCCATCCAAGGATCCGTTGAAGCTAGATCCATTTTTCTCTTTTCCAGTAGGTTTATCCAAGGAACTTAAGGTAGTAATGATGTTCATAACTGTGACAACCCGGAAATTTCCAACCAAATTTAAACTTTAATCTTTATATGTTTCCGACACGATAAGCAATATTTGTTAAGTTAAATTGCAAGAATTTTAAACTATGTTCATACATTCATTCAACCTCGACCATGTTCCAACGATTCACGAACCATTAAACGAATATGATTATATATGTATATGTGTATATATATTATAACTTGAAACGTAAACAAAATATTAGATTAAATACTTTATATGATTGTATCTGTTTCAAAATATTTATCAATGGAATTAGAATATAAGATCAAATGATTGAATTATCAGATATATTGAATTATGATTACAAGTCTCTGTTGAAAGGCCCACGTTGATTTGAGAAATCTTTCCGTTTTAACAATATTCGGAAAATGGTAAAGTGATTTATAAATAAGAACAAATTGTCAATCATTGAGAACTAGACAAAGGATAGTGGAAGATTGAATCTCATAAAGACTCGATTGATCTATTTAGTTTCAAACGTACAAAAACGTTTTCAGTTTAAAAAGAACTTTATTATTAAAATGTATATAACTTTTATAAATATCTAGAACCACTTTTGACAACTCATTACTTAACTAGTATGATAAAGATAACGATATTTATATTTTATTTTATTAAATATATATAACGATTTAAATTAATATTATATATATTTATACGCGTATTATACGTACATAGTTTTATACTTTTACTATACTTAAACTTTACCTTTACTTTATTTTTACTTTACTTTAACTTTAATAATTCACTTTAATAATTCATACTTTAATAATTCACTTTAATAATTTATACTTTAATAATTCACTTTAATAATTCACTTTAATAATTCATACTTTAATAATTCACTTTAATAATTCATACTTTAATAATTTACTTTAATAATTCAAAAATCTATTATAAATAGAATTCAATAGGTTTCATTATTTCATAGAAACTTGAAAATATTTTTCTCTAAACTCTCTCAATCGATTTACATATATATATTTACTCCGTATTATTTCAAGATATTATTAGTATACATAAAATATTACGACGGAGTGCTGTCCGAGTGATTTCGAAATTGTTTTTCGAGTATGATCGGATTAAGGAAATTATGGGTTATAGCTATGGAGGTGATTGAGTATGGTCCATGGGTATGCTCATGAGGTCAATTTAGTGTTTGTCATCTTCGTTGCGTCTACGTACCTTTCCTACAATATTGAATCTCAATATTGATACGTGAGTACTCATAATTTAATTTTTATATACCAATAGTGTATCCCTGACTAGTGCTCGAGAATATAGGATTGTGCATGCTTGTATATTTGATATTGCCCTTAGATAAGTTATGTTGAATCTTAAAGGTTGTTATACTAGGGATAAAATAAGGTATAAAATATGCATGTCTTTGGAAAGCTAGCGAAAAATTAAGAACTTTTCATTTAGATATCAAATGAATTCGTTGAACGGTTGTCAAGTTATGGATAAAAGAAGTTTTGTAAATTTTGATGAAACGTCGATACGGAAACTAAAATTCTCGCTGACCTGCGTTGTTTCAGATTAAAACAAAAATACCACTGAATTCTTTGCTGTAAGGTCTAACAAACGACTCTGGCTGTTTGTCAATTCGAGTCTCGACGATTTTTCTAAAAATCGTCAAAGTTGACTGTTTGGTCACATTTTAAAATTCTAAAAAGAGCTGAAACTTTTTTATTAAAAATGTCAGTTTTGTATCACGTGTCATGGTCGGCCTGATGTGTGTTTACTTTTTCCAAAAATCATGTTATATCTTTGTGGTAACGAGAATTTGAAGGCTTTGACCGTTTGTCAATCCGAGTTTCGAGGAATTTTCTAAAAATCTCCAAAGTAGGCTACTCGGTCACTTTTGTAAATTTATTAAAGCTGAAAAATTAACTTTGAAACGCCGAAACCGCGTTGGCAACTATCGAGTTGTCTAGGTTTAGTTTACTTCTGTAAAATGTATACTTAATCTTTTTGGTAATGTATAACTTTTATCTTTGGCCGTTTATCAATCGGAGTTCCGATAATTTTTTTAAAAATCGCTGAAGCTGCCGTTTAGTCATGTTTGACCGAAAAATCATTTTGTTGTATAAGTTATTGTATTTTTGCATGCGACCTCGTTTTTACTTTAACCTTTGACTTTTGACCTTGAACTTTGACTTTTCCCGTTAACTTTTCAGTTAATTTTTTTGTGTTGACTTTCTCTAAATACTAAAATACTATTTTATGATTATGAAACCATTTGTGTTACGTTGTTTCACACGTCACCTTTTACTAGAATTTTAACTGAGCATGGGTAATATAACATGTTACTATACTGTTGAGTCAGACTCGAGCATTAGGATTGTGGTACACTATGACTTGGCCTAAATTGTTAGACAAATTTTGACCGACATATAAATATATATAATTAATATAGGTTCGTGAATCCGAAGCCAACCCTACACTTGTTCAATGATGTTATATGTATTTTTACTACAAAATACAGTATGGTGAGTTTCATTTGCCTTTTTACCCTTTATATTTTTGGGCTGAGAATACATGCGCAATTTTTATAAATGTTTTACGAAATAGACACAAGTAATCGAAACTACATTATATGGTTGAATTATCGAAATCGAATATGCCCCTTTTTATTAAGTCTGGTAATCTAAGAATTAGGGAACAAACACCCTAATTGACGCGAATCCTAAAGATAGATCTATTGGGCCCAACAAGCCCCATCCAAAGTACCGGATGCTTTAGTACTTCGAAATTTATATCTTGTCCGAAGGAGGATCCCGGAATGATAGGGGATATTCTTAAATGTATCTTGTTAATGTCGGTTATCAGGTGTTCAATCCATATGAATGATTTTTGTCTCTATGCATGGGACGTATATTTATGGGAACTGGAAATGAAATTCTTGTGGTCTATTAAAATGATGAAAATGAATGATTATGATAAACTAATGAACTCACCAACCTTTTGGTTGACACTTTAAAGCATGTTTATTCTCAGGTATTAAAGAAATCTTCCGCTGTGCATTTGCTCATTTTAAAGATATTAATTGGAGTCTTTCATGGCATATTTCGAAGAACGTTGCATTCAAGTCATTGAGTTCATTAAAGATTATTATTATTAAGTCAATTTATAGTTGAATAGTGGATATTATGAAATGGTATACATGCCTGTCAATTTTCGATGTAAAGAAAGTTTGTCTTTTAAAAACAAATGCAATGTTTGTAAAATGTATTATATAGAGGTCAAATACCTCGCGATGTAAACAACTATTGTGAATCGTTTATAATGTATATGAACGGGTCCTTTCAATAACATCATTCGATTCATACATATAAAGCTATCTTATTCGAAGGTTTAAACTTGTAATCACTAGAACATAGTTTAGTTAATTCTAAAGTTGTTCGCAAACAAAAGTTAATCCTTCTAACTTGACTTTTAAAATCAACTAAACACTTGTTCTATATCTATATGATATGCTAACTTAATGATTTAAAACCTGGAAACACGAAAAACACCGTAAAACCGGATTTACGCCGTCGTAGTAACACCGCGGGCTATTTTGGGTTAGTTAATTAAAAACTATGATAAACTTTGATTTAAAAGTTGTTATTCTGAGAAAATGATTTTTATTATGAACATGAAACTATATCCAAAAATTATGGTTAAACTCAAAGTGGAAGTATGTTTTCTAAAATGGTCATCTAGACGTCGTTCTTTCGACTGAAATGACTACCTTTACAAAAACGACTTGTAACTTATTTTTCTGACTATAAACCTATACTTTTTCTGTTTATATTCATAAAATAGAGTTCAATATTAAACCATAGCAATTTGATTCACTCAAAACGGATTTAAAATGAAGAAGTTATGGGTAAAACAAGATTGGATAATTTTTCTCATTTTAGCTACGTGAAAATTGGTAACAAATCTATTCCAACCATAACTTAATCAACTTGTATTGTATATTATGTAATCTTGAGATACCATAGACACGTATACAATGTTTCGACCTATCATGTCGACACATCTATATATATTTCGGAACAACCATAGACACTCTATATGTGAATGTTGGAGTTAGCTATACAGGGTTGAGGTTGATTCCAAAATATATATAGTTTGAGTTGTGATCAATACTGAGATACGTATACACTGGGTCGTGGATTGATTCAAGATAATATTTATCGATTTATTTCTGTACATCTAACTGTGGACAACTAGTTGTAGGTTACTAACGAGGACAGCTGACTTAATAAACTTAAAACATCAAAATATATTAAAAGTGTTGTAAATATATTTTGAACATACTTTGATATATATGTATATATTGTTATAGGTTCGTGAATCAACCAGTGGCCAAGTCTTACTTCCCGACGAAGTAAAAATCTGTGAAAGTGAGTTATAGTCCCACTTTTAAAATCTAATATTTTTGGGATGAGAATACATGCAGGTTTTATAAATGATTTACAAAATAGACACAAGTACGTGAAACTACATTCTATGGTTGAATTATCGAAATCGAATATGCCCCTTTTTATTAAGTCTGGTAATCTAAGAATTAGGGAACAGACACCCTAATTGACGTGAATCCTAAAGATAGATCTATTGGGCCTAACAAACCCCATCCAAAGTACCGGATGCTTTAGTACTTTGAAATTTATATCATATCCGAAGGGTGTCCCGGAATGATGGGGATATTCTTATATATGCATCTTGTTAATGTCGGTTACCAGGTGTTCACCATATGAATGATTTTTATCTCTATGTATGGGATGTGTATTGAAATATGAAATCTTGTGGTCTATTATTATGATTTGATATATATAGGTTAAACCTATAACTCACCAACATTTTTGTTGACGTTTTAAGCATGTTTATTCTCAGGTGATTATTAAGAGCTTCCGCTGTCGCATACTTAAATAAGGACGAGATTTGGAGTCCATGCTTGTATGATATTGTGTAAAAACTGCATTCAAGAAACTTATTTTGTTGTAACATATTTGTATTGTAAACCATTATGTAATAGTCGTGTGTAAACAGGATATTTTAGATTATCATTATTTGATAATCTACGTAAAGCTTTTTAAACCTTTATTGATGAAATAAAGGTTATGGTTTGTTTTAAAATGAATGCAGTCTTTGAAAAACGTCTCATATAGAGGTCAAAACCTCGCAACGAAATCAATTAATATGGAACGTTTTTAATCAATAAGAACGGGACATTTCAGAATCATCGTGATAGCGATGGTTGCAAGATCGTCTATGTCATTGTAAGTCAAATTATTGCTATACTCATCATTATTACATTAACATCTATCATTATAATTATTTAGTTATTATATGTGTTGTTATAATAACTATGCTTTATCGTTATCATATTTTGATTAGTAATATCCCCGTAATATTTACCGCGTAAGCTACTGAATATTAGACTTATCTTTTAAATAATAAATCCTTAATATATCTCGGGCTTATAAACTCTAAAATTAGCTAAAACTCTCGGGAGCTACTCTTTATATATTTAACCTTCGTCAACGAAGAAAATAGTTTATGGATTACTCTTTCCAACAGTATGTGTGATAAACGGTTTAATTACTCTTAAACGTCAAAAGTTTACTTCTTCTAAACTCGTTAATTATATTTGTTAACGTCTCTGGTGAGATAGAAGTAATTATACGTGACAATATTTACGGAAGGGCAAGGCTGGCCATAGTGGTTGAGATAAACAGCTTGATTTAAATGGAGGTTTTAGTTGATATTAACAGGTTTAAAAAGGGGTTAAGATAATTAATTACAACGTCTAATGAAGAATTTATACAACAGTCATTAAATATATATTAAAGTAGTCTGCGTGGTTTCCTAAAGAATTTACTAAAATATTGTCGTTAAGAAAAACTATAATATTAAATGGGCCCCCGGCTTATTCAGATAGCCTAACCAAAGGTCGCTTGTATTCTCTATT
The DNA here is from genome assembly GCF_046630445.1 of Rutidosis leptorrhynchoides. Classification (NCBI taxonomy): domain Eukaryota; kingdom Viridiplantae; phylum Streptophyta; class Magnoliopsida; order Asterales; family Asteraceae; genus Rutidosis; species Rutidosis leptorrhynchoides. Next base: position 273,175,935 of record NC_092343.1, read on the forward strand.
GGAGGGTACGGTTCCGGGGACATGTAAGTAACCCTACAGTCAGAATCACTCTTGGCTTAAATATTACCAGTGACAATGTGACATCCTTGGTTGGAACTAGACCAATTAAGAAGGGCTTTAAGTTTACAACAAAATTTAATAAACAATCTATGATTTTACCCCCGTTTGACCATATGATACCCATGAAGATACACTCTATAAACGTTTGATAGATATAACGATCCTTAGTTAGTTATATATATATATATATATATATATATATATATATATATATATATATATATATATATATATATATATATAAGTTAAGTATGTAGTTAATAAATCAGAAAAACACTTCACAAAAATATTAAGTATTATTATTAAAAATATTAACATAAAAATATTAATATAAAAATCACTAAAAATAAACCTTGGCTAAAACACCCAAAAAGTACTCACAAAAATATAAAAAACATTAAATCAAATTTTAAATTAGAACAACTTTGACTTTCTACCACAACTGGTTGGCTCGTCTGACGACCCTAGGTTATACTTACTCTATCTACTTGTTAGATAAAAGTGAGTGCGAACTTATGCCCCTGCAATTACAAATATTAATACCTCTCATGTGACAGATCTCGCTCTCTGTAAGCTGAAAGGTCCAGCTCCTAAAACGAACGCAACTAGGACCGACCGTCACGAGTGAAAGTTGCAGCAGTCTTCTCCTAAAACAAGATGACTGCCGTCGGCGCATCAAGCGTGCACTCTTCTGGATTTAGAAATCTTCATCATTTTCACTTTTACACAACAAAATCTCACTCGCAAACTCTATTCTTCCCAATTTCCCAAGCTCAAACCACAACACATAAAATGGCATCGATATATCAACTTTTAATCAAACTTAGCAAATAAACGAAGCTTGGAAATCTTTGACTTGACTTCTGATGTTAATTTTCAATACGAATCGGAAGCGAGTATAAGAAAACCACCAACGTAACGAAAAAGATCGGACATTGTGCACTAAAATTTTCATGTTGCAGAATCGAGAGACAGGCCGCTTCGCTCTAGTTGTTACACTAGAAACCTTTTCGGAAGTATCATTTGGGTAAAAGGTGAGTTTGTCATCCACGGTTGTCATCGTATTCAGGACAAAGACATCAAATGTTCTGAAGCCGGCTAGTCTTGCTGTCTAGAGCAGGGTGTACGAATGAAAGGAGGGTCGTGGTTATAGTCCCACGCTACTTAGTACGGTCTTACCACGTTCTTGGATTTGTACCAAGTAGCTCTCGTGTTTTGGCGTTAGCCCAAAAGGCTCTAATGATTAAGGTTAACCATTATTAGATAACAAAAGTGTCACCCGCAGCAAGCCCTTGGTTTTAGGATTACGACATGAGACAGTTAACTTACTCGGTATATCACTGATAACACGAAACTACTCTCTGGGTAAAAAGGAAGGCGGTGAGTAAGTAACTATTAAATGAAAAGGGTAATGTGTCTTCCACGGCCATCCTGGTAATGAACAGAGAGACAAACAATTAACTAACTCGGTATATTACCTTATGGTAAACTACCTTCCGGTTCCGCGGAAGGCGATGAGAAAGCAATTAATAAAAAGTGAAATGTGTGTGTCATCCACTGCTAATCCAGTATTGAAACGACTCCAACCCGTTTAATTTAAAACTATTTTTTTTTAGAACAGGAGCGGCGCACCACTCTCAGGTGCGGCGCTTTTGGGACTCAGGAACGGTGCTTTTGTCACCCAAAGTGGCGCTTCTACCCAAAGGATCAAAAAGACAACCAAAAACTGTCCAGGAGCGGCGCTTTCATGTACCTGAGTGATGCAGTTTCGAAATTTTAACTGTGTGTCAATCCAACTCAAACACTCAAACACCATTTCACATTCAAAGATCCCAAGTACAAGTTCAAGGGACCCAAAATACACTCGTTCCATGTTTAAGTTTTACAAACCAAAACATAACGTTATTTGCCACAACACGACCCATAAGTTTAACTAAATTGTTTAAACCAAAATGACCCCTTAATGTGCATGACCGTCGGGACCTTTACCAAAAGCGCCTTCCCGGAAATCCACCACAAGCAACCTATGCCAAACTCTTACCCTTGTCCTTTGGTGCCACGCAATCTAAGAAAATATAAACAACGAGGGGTAAGCTACAATGCTTAGTGAGGGAACAAGTATACGAATATGCATACAACTTACCGACTTGAATTGCCACACAATTCATTATATATATATATATATATATATATATATATATATATATATATATATATATATATATATATATATATATATATATATATATATATATATATATATATATATATATATATATATATATATATAAGTACCACAACCACCTAGCGCAAGTAACCGCAATAGCATGCTGATAGTGCTCCAAACGAACATATATTTAGTCGCAATATCATCCCAATATGTAAAGTTTTTAGTTGTAATTATTCTATTTTTAGGTTGTAATCGTTTAAATAAATAAATGTGAAGACAAAGCACGAAGATTAAAGAATTGAAGAAAAAGTGCCACTAAAGCCTGAAAAGTGCCACTAAAGCCATAGTGTGTAGTGACCCGAACTTTTCCATGTTTATATATATTAATTGAGATTGATATTTACATGATTAAATGTTTCCAACATGTTAAGCAATCAAACTTGTTAAGACTTGATTAATTGAAATATGTTTCATATAGACAATTGACCACCCAAGTTGACCGGTGATTCACGAACGTTAAAACTTGTAAAAACTATATGATGACATATATATGGATATATATATAGTTAACATGATACTATGATAAGTAAACATATCATTAAGTATATTAACAATGAACTACATATGTAAAAACAAGACTACTAACTTAATGATTTTTAAACGAGACATATATGTAACGATTATCGTTGTAAAGACATTTAATGTATATTTATCATATTAAGAGATATTCATACATGATAATATCATGATAATATAATAATTTAAAATCTCATTTGATATTATAAACATTGGGTTAACAACATTTAACAAGATCGTTAACCTAAAGGTTTCAAAACAACACTTACATGTAACGACTAACGATGACTTAACGACTCAGTTAAAATGTATATACATGTAGTGTTTTAATATGTATTTATACACTTTTGAAAGACTTCAATACACTTATCAAAATACTTCTACTTAACAAAAATGCTTACAATTACATCCTCGTTCAGTTTCATCAACAATTCTACTCGTATGCACCCGTATTCGTACTCGTACAATACACAGCTTTTAGATGTATGTACTATTGGTATATACACTCCAATGATCAGCTCTTAGCAGCCCATGTGAATCACCTAACACATGTGGAAACCATCATTTAGCAACTAGCATGAAATATCTCATAAAATTACAAAAATATGAGTAATCATTCATGACTTATTTACATGAAAACAAAATTATATATCCTTTATATCTAATCCATACACCAACGACCAAAAACACCTACAAACACTTTCATTCTTCAATTTTCTTCATCTAATTGATCTCTCTCAAGTTCTATCTTCAAGTTCTAAGTGTTCTTCATAAATTCTACAAGTTCTAGTTACATAAAATCAAGAATACTTTCAAGTTTGCTAGCTCACTTCCAATCTTGTAAGGTGATCATCCAACCTCAAGAAATCTTTGTTTCTTACAGTAGGTTATCATTCTAATATAAGGTAATAATCATATTCAAACTTTGGTTCAATTTCTATAACTATAACAATCTTATTTCAAGTGATGATCTTACTTGAACTTGTTTTCGTGTCATGATTTTGCTTCAAGAACTTCGAAGCCATCCAAGGATCCGTTGAAGCTAGATTCATTTTTCTCTTTTCCAGTAGGTTTATCCAAGGAACTTAAGGTAGTAATGATGTTCATAACATCATTCGATTCATACATATAAAGCTATCTTATTCGAAGGTTTAAACTTGTAATCACTAGAACATAGTTTAGTTAATTCTAAACTTGTTCGCAAACAAAAGTTAATCCTTCTAACTTGACTTTTAGAATCAACTAAACACATGTTCTATATCTATATGATATGCTAACTTAATGATTTAAAACCTGGAAACACGAAAAACACCGTAAAACTGGATTTACGCCGTCGTAGTAACACCGCGGGCTGTTTTGGGTTAGTTAATTAAAAACTATGATAAACTTTGATTTAAAAGTTGTTATTCTGAGAAAATGATTGTTATTATGAACATGAAACTATATCCAAAAATTATGGTTAAACTCAAAGTGGAAGTATGTTTTCTAAAATGGTCATCTAGACGTCGTTCTTTCGACTGAAATGACTACCTTTACAAAAATGACTTGTAACTTATTTTTCCGACTATAAACCTATACTTTTTATGTTTAGATTCATAAAATAGAGTTCAATATGAAACCATAGCAATTTGATTCACTCAAAACGGATTTAAAATGAAGAAGTTATGGGTAAAACAAGATTGGATAATTTTTCTCATTTTAGCTACGTGAAAATTGGTAACAAATCTATTCCAACTATAACTTAATCAACTTGTATTGTATATTATGTAATCTTGAGATACCATAGACACGTATACAATGTTTCGACCTATCATGTCGACACATCTATATATATTTTGGAACAACCATAGACACTCTATATGTGAATATTGGAGTTAGCTATACAGGGTTGAGGTTGATTCCAAAATAAATATAGTTTGAGTTGTGATCAATACTGAGATACGTATACACTGGGTCGTGGATTGATTCAAGATAATATTTATCGATTTATTTCTGTACATCTAACTGTGAACAACTAGTTGTAGGTTACTAACGAGGACAGCTGACTTAATAAACTTAAAACATCAAAATATATTAAAAGTGTTGTAAATATATTTTGAACATACTTTGATATATATGTATATATTGTTATAGGTTCGTGAATCAACCAGTGGCCAAGTCTTACTTCTCGACGAAGTAAAAATCTGTGAAAGTGAGTTATAGTCCCACTTTTAAAATCTAATATTTTTAGGATGAGAATACATGCAGGTTTTATAAATGATTTACAAAATAGACACAAGTACGTGAAACTACATTCTATGGTTGAATTATCGAAATCGAATATGCCCCTTTTTATTAAGTCTGATAATCTAAGAATTAGGGAACAGACATCCTAATTGACGCGAATCCTAAAGATAGATCTATTGGGCCTAACAAACCCCATCCAAAGTACCGAATGCTTTAGTACTTCGAAATTTATATCATATCCGAAGGGTGTCCCGGAATGATGGGGATATTCTTATATATGCATTTTGTTAATGTCGGTTACCAGGTGTTCACCATATGAATGATTTTTATCTCTATGTATGGGATGTGTATTGAAATATGAAATCTTGTGGTCTATTATTATGATTTGATATATATAGGTTAAACCTATAACTCACCAACATTTTTGTTGACGTTTTAAGCATGTTTATTCTCAGGTGATTATTAAGAGCTTCCGCTGTTGCATACTTAAATAAGGACGAGATTTGGAGTCCATGCTTGTATGATATTGTGTAAAAACTGCATTCAAGAAACTTATTTTGTTGTAACATATTTGTATTGTAAACCATTATGTAATGGTCGTGTGTAAACAGGATATTTTAGATTATCATTATTTGATAATCTACGTAAAGCTTTTTAAACCTTTATTGATGAAATAAAGGTTATGGTTTGTTTTAAAATGAATGCAGTCTTTGAAAAATGTCTCATATAGAGGTCAAAACCACGCAACGAAATCAATTAATATGGAACGTTTTTAATCAATAAGAACGGGACATTTCAGTTGGTATCCGAGCGTGGTCTTAGAGAACCAGAATTTTGCATTAGTGTGTCTTATCGAGTTTGTTAGGATGCATTAGTGAGTCTAGACTTCGACCGTGTTTACTTGAAAAATGATTGCTTAACAAATTTTGTTGGAAACTATATATTTTTAACATGTGAATATTATGTGATATATTAATCTCTTAACGCGTTTGATATTATGTGATAGATGTCTACCTCTAGAACAAGTCCCATTGACTCACCTAATAATAATGAAGAGTCAAATGTAAATTGGAATGATTCGTGGACTGATTCACAAGTTCCCGAAGAGGAACCGGAAGAAGTGTCGGAACCGGAAGAAGAATCGGAACCGAAAGAAGAATCGGAACCGGATGAAGAAATAGAACCGGTGGGGGAAATAATAAAACGATTAAGTAAAAGAAAATCCTCAACCAACTGACCAAGGTTAATTATGGTCAATGGTGTTTCCGCCAAGGAAGCAAAATATTGGGAGGATTACCAATTCTCCGATGAATCGGATTCCGACGAGAATTCCGATGATGTTATAGAAATTACCCCAACTGAATTTAAAAAGGCAAAAGAAAATAATAAGAGAAAGGGCATAAAAATAGAGAAATCTAATTCCAACCCCGATGAACTTTATATGTATCGTCAACCTCCGAAGCCCTTAAGTTGTAACAATGACCCGGGAACCTCTAAACCACCAGGTTTTTCTAAACCGTTGTAGAAAACGACAGCTCGTATTAGGGGAACATCATATATCCCTAGAAACTTGGCAAAACGAACCAAAACCGAAGAAGAAGAAACGAGCGAGTCGGAATAAGATAGTTGTATTCGTGTGGTGTAATATATGTAATATAGTTTGCTTATGCTTTATGATATATGTAAAAATTGCTTGTATTAATAAGTATTTTTTTTTATGAATCTAACTCTTGTCTATTTTACAGTATAAAAACACAAAATGGATAGACAACCCAATATTTTAAGAGACCTACCCGGAGACATGATTGATGAAATCTTGTCTAGAGTCGGTCAGAATTCTTCGGCACAACTATTTACGGCGAAATCAGTTTGTAAGACATTCGAAGAACGTTCCAAGAATGTCTTGGTTTATAAGAGACTTTCGTTTGAAAGATGGGGGATATCACATTGGGAAGCCCATAGGTTACGATGTGTTTACTTTGACGCATATATTGCGGGGAACCCAAATGCTATTTTACGCAACGGGTTAAGAAATTATTTTGACTCAATGTATCCGAATATAGGACTTCATGATTTAGAAAAAGCGGCTAACATGCAACATAAAGAAGCATGCTATGCTTACGGGTTAGTAATGTTCGCTTCTCACCAAAGTGAGAAAAAGAACATCGGGCTACAACTATTAAAAAAAACGTTCCCACAAGTGACGGAGTCGGTAATTGGGGTAAGAAATGAGGTTTTTAGGTTATTACGAGACTGTTGGTCATTACGTAACCCTCGTCCCTTTGACGACGTTACAACACGCTGTCTTATCAACGGCCATAACGGTTATGTTGTACAAGACCAAGGATGGGAAGTAGTCCTTGTAAAACCAGAATGCATGACTTGTTTCTGGACGTATGAATTACGTGTCTTTATTGCCTTTGCTGAATGACTTGTGTACTAGCTAGAATTATCTTCACAACTATCTTGTATCAAAGTTATTGTGTGCTATATTTCATGATTTATGTAAAATAAGCGGTATTGTAAGTTTGTGAAATATTGTATAAAAGTTTGAACGCGAAATATTATTACAATCAGTTTTTCATATAGAATTGTAGTAGTTGAATTGTATATTAGCTACTAAGTATGAACTTAACGGGTAGGTACTACCCGAATTAAAACTTATAAAACGCTAATATGAAGAAAAAGCTTTTATAAATGAGTTCATATTATGCTACGAAATACTATTAACTACTCTTAATATTCTGTATGATTAACTTGTTCCATTTGACTATTTTGAAGGAAATGGCACCGACTACTCGACACACCGTGAATATGAATGAAGAGGAATTCCGTACTTTTCTAGCTTCAAACATAGCCGCAGTACAGGCTGCGCTACATACCAACAATAACCTTGGATCTAGCAGTACAGGAAATCGTGTAGGATGCACCTACAAAGAATTCACTGCCTGCAAACCTTTGGAATTTGATGGAACCGAAGGACCGATCGGATTGAAACGGTGGACCGAGAAGGTCGAATCGGTGTTTGCCATAAGTAAGTGTACTGAAGAGGACAAAGTGAAGTACGCTACGCATACCTTCACAGGTTCTGCGTTAACATGGTGGAATACCTATCTAGAGCAAGTGGGACAAGACGATGCGTACGCACTACCGTGGTCAGCATTCAAGCACTTGATGAACGAGAAGTACTGTCCCAGAACCGAGGTCAATAAGCTCAAGACAGAACTTAGAGGGTTACGAACCCAAGGATTTGATATTACCACGTACGAAAGACGATTCACAGAATTGTGCCTATTGTGTCCGGGAGCATTCAAAGATGAGGAAGAGAAGATCAACGCGTTTGTGAAAGTATTACCGAAAAGAATCCAAGAAGATATAAGTTCACACGAGCCCGCCTCCATACAACAGGCATGTAGAATGGCTCACAAACTAGTGAACCAGATTGAAGAAAGAATTAAAGAACAGACTGCTGAAGAGGCTAATGTGAAGCAAGTCAAAAGAAAGTGGGAGGAAAACGGTGATAAGAATCACCAATACAACAAAAACAGCAATTACAACAATAATCGCAACAATTATCCCAACAATCGCAACATCAATCGCAACTACAACAAACGGCCCAACAACAACAACAACAACAACAACAACAACAACAACAACAACAACAACAATAACAACAATCATCCCAACAACAATAATAACCACAACAACAACAACAATCAGAAGCAGCTATGCCAAAGGTGTGAAAAGTATCACTCGGGGTTCTGCACCAAATTTTGCAACAAGTGTAAAAGAAATGGTCAAAGCGCGGCGAAGTGTGAGGTCTACGGACCAGGGGTTAATAGAACGAAAGGAACAAATGGTGTCGGAACGAGTAATGGTGGAGCAAGTAGTGTCGGAGCAAGTTATGCCAATGTAGTTTGTTATAAATGTGGAAAACCGGGCCACATTATTAGAAATTGCCCGAACCAGGAGAACACGAATGGACAAGGCCGCGGAAGAGTTTTCAATATTAATGCGGCAGAGGCACAGGAAGACCCGGAGCTTGTTACGGGTACGTTTCTTATTGACAATAAATCTGCTTACGTTTTATTTAATTCGGGTGCGGATAGAAGCTATATGAGTAGAGATTTTTGTGCTAAATTAAGTTGTCCATTGACGCCTTTGGATAGTAAATTTTTACTCGAATTAGCAAATGGTAAATTAATTTCAGCAGATAATATATGTCGGAATCGAGAAATTAAACTGGTTAGCGAAAAATTTAAGATTGATTTGATACCAGTAGAGTTAGGGAGTTTTGATGTGATAATTGGTATGGACTGGTTGAAAGAAGTGAAAGCAGAGATCGTTTGTTACAAAAATGCAATTCGCATTATACGAGAAAAAGGAAAACCCTTAATGGTGTACGGAGAAAAGGGCAACACGAAGCTACATCTTATTAGTAATTTGAAGGCACAAAAACTAATAAGAAAAGGTTGCTATGCTGTTCTAGCACACGTCGAGAAAGTACAAACTGAAGAAAAGAGCATCAATGATGTTCCCATTGCAAAAGAATTTCCCGATGTATTTCCGAAAGAATTACCGGGATTACCCCCACATCGATCCGTTGAATTTCAAATAGATCTTGTACCAGGAGCTGCACCAATAGCTCGTGCTCCTTACAGACTTGCACCCAGCGAGATGAAAGAACTGCAAAGCCAATTACAAGAACTTTTAGAGCGTGGTTTCATTCGACCAAGCACATCACCGTGGGGAGCTCCTGTTTTGTTTGTCAAGAAGAAAGATGGTACATTCAGGTTGTGTATCGACTACCGAGAGTTGAACAAACTTACCATCAAGAACCGCTACCCACTACCGAGAATCGACGACTTATTTGATCAACTACAAGGCTCGTCTCTTTATTCAAAGATTGACTTACGTTCCGGGTATCATCAAATGCGGGTGAAAGAAGATGATATTCCAAAGACTGCTTTCAGAACACGTTACGGTCATTACGAGTTTATGGTCATGCCGTTTGGTTTAACTAATGCACCAGCTGTGTTCATGGACCTTATGAACCGAGTGTGTGGACCATACCTTGACAAGTTTGTCATTGTTTTCATTGATGACATACTTATTTAATCAAAGAATGACCAAGAACACGGTGAACATTTGAGAAAGGTGTTAGAAGTATTGAGGAAGGAAGAATTGTACGCCAAGTTTTCAAAGTGTGCATTTTGGTTGGAAGAAGTTCAATTCCTCGGTCACATAGTGAACAAAGAAGGTATTAAGGTGGATCCGGTAAAGATAGAAACTGTTGAAAAGTGGGAAACCCCGAAAACTCTGAAACACATACGCCAGTTTTTAGGACTAGCTGGTTGCTACAGAAGGTTCATCCAAGACTTTTCCAGAATAGCAAAATCCTTGACTGTATTAACGCATAAAGGGAAGAAATTTGAATGGAATATTGAACAAGAGAAAGTGTTTCAGTTATTGAAGAAAAAGCTAACTACAGCACCTATATTGTCATTACCTGAAAGGAATGATGATTTTGTGATTTATTGTGACGCATCAAAGCAAGGTCTCGGTTGTGTATTAATGCAACGAACGAAGGTGATTGCTTATGCGTCTAGACAGTTGAAGATTCACGAACAAAATTATACGACCCATGATTTGGAATTAGGCGCGGTTGTTTTTGCATTAAAGACTTGGAGGCACTACTTATATGGGGTCAAAAGTATTATATATACCGACCACAAAAGTCTTCAACACATATTTAATCAGAAACAACTGAATATGAGGCAGCGTAGGTGGATTGAATTATTGAATGATTACGACTTTGAGATTCGTTACCACCCGGGGAAGGCAAATGTGGTAGCCGATGCCTTGAGCAGGAAGGACAGAGAACCCATTCGAGTAAAATCTATGAATATAATGATTCATAATAACCTTACTACTCAAATAAAGGAGGCGCAACAAGGAGTTTTAAAAGAGGGAAATTTAAAGGATGAAATACCCAAAGGATCGGAGAAGCATCTTAATATTCGGGAAGACGGAACCCGGTATAGGGCTGAAAGGATTTGGGTACCAAAATTTGGAGATATGAGAGAAATGGTACTTAGAGAAGCTCATAAACCAGATACTCAATACATCCTGGAACGGGGAAGATATACAAGGATCTCAAGAAACATTTTTGGTGGCCGGGTATGAAAGCCGATGTTGCTAAATACGTAGGAGAATGTTTGACGTGTTCTAAGGTCAAAGCTGAGCATCAGAAACCATCAGGTCTACTTCAACAACCCGAAATCCCGGAATGGAAATGGGAAAACATTACCATGGATTTCATCACTAAATTGCCAAGGACTGCAAGTTGTTTTGATACTATTTGGGTAATAGTTGATCGTCTCACCAAATCAGCACACTTTCTGCCAATAAGAGAAGATGACAAGATGGAGAAGTTAGCACAACCGTATTTGAAGGAAGTCATCTCCAGACATTGAATACCAATCTCTATTATCTCTGATAGGGATGGTAGATTTATTTCAAGATTTTGGCAGACATTACAGCAAGCATTAGGAACTCGTCTAGACATGAGTACTGCCAATCATCCACAAACTGATGGGCAGAGCGAAAGGATGATACAAACGCTTGAAGACATGCTACGAGCATGTGTTATTGATTTCGGAAACAGTTGGGACCGACATCTACCGTTAGCAGAATTTTCCTACAACAACAGCTACCATTCAAGCATTGAGATGGCGCCGTTTGAAGCACTTTATGGTAGAAAGTGCAGGTCTCCGATTTGTTGGAGTGAAGTGGGGGATAGACAGATTACGAGTCCGGAGATAATACAAGAACCTACCGAGAAAATCATCCAAATTCAACAAAGATTGAAAACCGCCCAGAGTCGACAAAAGAGCTACGCGGACAGTAAAAGAAAAGATATAGAGTTTGAAATTGGAGAAATGGTCATGCTAAAGGTTTCACCTTGGAAAGGCATTGTTCAATTTGGTAAACGGGGGAAACTAAATCCAAGGTACATTGGACCATTCAAGATTATAGATCGTGTCGGACCAGTAGCTTACCAACTTGAGTTACCTCAACAACTCGCGGCTGTACATAACACTTTCCACGTCTCGAATTTGAAGAAATGTTTTGCTAAAGAAGATCTCACTATTCCGTTAGATGAAATCCAAATCAACGAAAAACTCCAATTCATCGAAGAACCCGTCGAAATAATGGATCGTGAGGTTAAAAGACTTAAGCAAAACAAGATACCAATTGTTAAGGTTCGATGGAATGCTCATAGAGGACCCGAGTTCACCTGGGAGCGTGAAGATCAGATGAAGAAGAAATACCCGCATTTATTTCCAGAAGATACGTCAACACCTCCAACTGCTTAAAATTTCGGGACGAAATTTATTTAACGGGTAGGTACTGTAGTGACCCGAACTTTTCCATGTTTATATATATTAATTGAGATTGATATTTACATGATTAAATGTTTCCAACATGTTAAGCAATCAAACTTGTTAAGACTTGATTAATTAAAATATGTTTCATATAGACAATTGACCACCCAAGTTGACCGGTGATTCACGAACGTTAAAACTTGTAAAAACTATATGATGACATATATATGGATATATATATATAGTTAACATGATACTATGATAATTAAACATATCATTAAGTATATTAACAATGAACTACATATGTAAAAACAAGACTACTAACTTAATGATTTTTAAACGAGACATATATGTAACGATTATCGTTATAAAGACATTTAATGTATATATATCATATTAAGAGATATTCATACATGATAATATCATGATACTATAATAATTTAAAATCTCATTTGATATTATAAACATTGGGTTAACAACATTTAACAAGATCGTTAACCAAAAGGTTTCAAAATAACACTTACATGTAACGACTAACGATGACTTAACGACTCAGTTAAAATATATATACATGTAGTGTTTTAATATGTATTTATACACTTTTGAAAGACTTCAATACACTTATCAAAATACTTCTACTTAACAAAAATGCTTACAATTACATCCTCGTTCAGTTTCATCAACAATTCTACTCGTATGCACCCGTATTCGTACTCGTACAATACACAACTTTTAGATGTATGTACTATTGGTATATGCACTCCAATGATCAGCTCTTAGCAGCCCATGTGAGTTACCTAACACATGTGGGAACCATCATTTGGCAACTAGCATGAAATATCTCATAAAATTACAAAAATATGAGTAATCATTCATGACTTATTTACATGAAAACAAAATTACATATCCTTTATATCTAATCCATACACCAACGACCAAAAACACCTACAAACACTTTTATTCTTCAATTTTCTTCATCTAATTGATCTCTCTCAAGTTCTATCTTCAAGTTCTAAGTGTTCTTCATAAATTCTACAAGTTCTAGTTACATAAAATCAAGAATACTTTCAAGTTTGCTAGCTCACTTCCAATCTTGTAAGGTGATCATCCAACCTCAATAAATCTTTGTTTCTTACAGTAGGTTATCATTCTAATACAAGGTAATAATCATATTCAAACTTTGGTTCAATTTCTATAACTATAACAATCTTATTTCAAGTGATGATCTTACTTGAACTTGTTTTCGTGTCATGATTTTGCTTCAAGAACTTCGAAGCCATCCAAGGATCCGTTGAAGCTAGATCCATTTTTTCCTTTTCCGGTAGGTTTATCCAAGGAACTTAAGGTAGTAATGATGTTCATAACATCATTCGATTCATACATATAAAGCTATCTTATTCGAAGGTTTAAACTTGTAATCACTAGAACATAGTTTAGTTAATTCTAAACTTGTTGGCAAACAAAAGTTAATCCTTCTAACTTGACTTTTAGAATCAACTAAACACATGTTCTATATCTATATGATATGCTAACTTAATGATTTAAAACCTGGAAACACGAAAAACACCGTAAAACCGGATTTACGCCGTCATAGTAACACCGCGGGCTGTTTTGGGTTAGTTAATTAAAAACTATGATAAACTTTGATTTAAAAGTTGTTATTCTGAGAAAATGATTGTTATTATGAACATGAAACTATATCCAAAAATTATGGTTAAACTCAAAGTGGAAGTATGTTTTCTAAAATGGTCATCTAGACGTCGTTCTTTCGACTGAAATGACTACCTTTACAAAAATGACTTGTAACTTATTTTTCCGACTATAAACCTATACTTTTTATATTTAGATTCATAAAATAGAGTTCAATATGAAACCATAGCAATTTGATTCACTCAAAACGGATTTAAAATGAAGAAGTTATGGGTAAAACAAGATTGGATAATTTTTCTCATTTTAGCTACGTGAAAATTGGTAACAAATCTATTCCAACTATAACTTAATCAACTTGTATTGTATATTATGTAATCTTGAGATACCATAGACACGTACACAATGTTTCGACCTATCATGTCGACACATCTATATATATTTTGGAACAACCATAGACACTCTATATGTGAATGTTGGAGTTAGCTATACAGGGTTGGGGTTGATTCCAAAATATATATAGTTTGAGTTGTGATCAATACTGAGATACGTATACACTGGGTCGTGGATTAATTCAAGATAATATTTATCGATTTATTTCTGTACATCTAACTGTGGACAACTAGTTGTAGGTTACTAACGAGGACAGCTGACTTAATAAACTTAAAACATCAAAATATATTAAAAGTGTTGTAAATATATTTTGAACATACTTTGATATATATGTATATATTGTTATAGGTTCCTGAATCAACCAGTGGCCAAGTCTTACTTCCCGACGAAGTAAAAATCTGTGAAAGTGAGTTATAGTCCCACTTTTAAAATCTAATATTTTTGGGATGAGAATACATGCAGGTTTTATAAATAATTTACAAAATAGACACAAGTACGTGAAACTACATTCTATGGTTGAATTATCGAAATCGAATATGCCCCTTTTTATTAAGTCTGATAATCTAAGAATTAGGGAACAGACACCCTAATTGACGCGAATCCTAAAGATAGATCTATTGGGCCTAACAAACCCCATCCAAAGTACCGGATGCTTTAGTACTTCGAAATTTATATCATATTTGAAGGGTGTCCCAGAATGATGGGGATATTCTTATATATGCATCTTGTTAATGTCGGTTACCAGGTGTTCACCATATGAATGATTTTTATCTCTATGTATGGGATGTGTATTGAAATATGAAATCTTGTGGTCTATTATTATGATTTGATATATATAGGTTAAACCTATAACTCACCAACATTTTTGTTGACGTTTTAAGCATGTTTATTCTCAGGTGATTATTAAGAGCTTCCGCTGTTGCATACTTAAATAAGGACGAGATTTGGAGTCCATGCTTGTATGATATTGTGTAAAAACTGCATTCAAGAAACTTATTTTGTTGTAACATATTTGTATTGTAAACCATTATGTAATGGTCGTGTGTAAACAGGATATTTTAGATTATCATTATTTGATAATCTACGTAAAGCTTTTTAAACCTTTATTGATGAAATAAAGGTTATGGTTTGTTTTAAAATGAATGCAGTCTTTGAAAAACGTCTCATATAGAGGTCGAAACCTCGCAACGAAATCAATTAATATAGAACGTTTTTAATCAATAAGAACGGGACATTTCATAGTGCACTCAAAAGTGCCACTAAAAGTGAGTTAAAGACTTGCGCGGATTTTGGGAGTTAAGGAAAATAATTTTTTTTGCAAATTACAAATTGCAAAACGCAAAGTACAAGATATTAAATTATACAAAAGGACGTTCAAAAATCCAGAACCGGGACCTGAGCCAACTATCAACGCGTGACGCAACGGACCTAAAATTACAAGTCTACTATGCACAAGAATATAATATAATATTTAAATAATTATATAAATTATGTAAATATTATATATATTTAAATAATACGTCGACAAAGAAGAAAACAAAGCAATGTGGCTGGATCCAGCTGGCCATGCGATCGCATGGCCGGGAAGAGAAAATTCCATGTGATCGCATGGGGCCAAAACTCAGGTCACATCTATAAATACCAGGCTTCTGATCGAGTTTAAACACACACAAAAATATATATATATATATATATTACTCCCTCTGTTTAGTATAATATATATATATATATATATATATATATATATATATATATATATATATATATATATATAATATATATAATATAGGTTAGTTTTATATTAGATTAGTTTGGGTTATGTAAAGGTTATTTTACGGGTTTTGAAGTCGAAGCTCTGTCCATGTAATACTACGCGATAAGTAATCAATGTAAGCTATGTTCTCCTTTTTAAATTAATGTCTCATACTTAAGTTATTATTATACTTATTTGAGCCGAAGTAATCGTGATGTTGGGCTAAATATTAAGATGGGGTAATTGGGCTTTGGACCATAATTGGGGTTTGGACAAAAGAACGACACTTGTGGAAATTAGACTATGGGCTATTAATGGGCTTTATATTAAATTAACGATACCTCGTTAATTTAATATAAAGGTTACAATTTGACGTATCTATATATAACCACATACGCTTAATCGGATACGATGGGCGGGATATTTATAAATACAAATTATTGTTCATTTGACCGGACACGGGGATGGATTAATAGTCAATGGACTCATTAAAACAGGGGTAGATTACATTCAAGGGTAATTGGTGTAATTGTTAACAAAGTATTAAAACCTTGGTTTACACACTGTCGATAACCTGGTGTATTCATTAAACAAAGTATTAAGACCTTGTTACAATTCGAATCCCCAATTAGTTGGAATATTTGACTTCGGGTATAAGGTTAAATTTGCCAAGCATTTTATAATTATGACCGATGGACTATTATGGACAAAAACCAGATAGGTTTCAAATACATCCAGGACAAAGGACAATTAACCTAGGGTAATAAATTATAATCAAAACGTCAAACATCATGGTTACGGAAGTTTAAATAAGCATAATTATTATATTGTTATTTATTTTACGCACTTAAATTATCGTCATTTATATTTTGCATTAGGTTTTAATTGTGACTTAAAATATAAAATCGACAAACT
Organism: Rutidosis leptorrhynchoides; assembly: GCF_046630445.1. Classification (NCBI taxonomy): domain Eukaryota; kingdom Viridiplantae; phylum Streptophyta; class Magnoliopsida; order Asterales; family Asteraceae; genus Rutidosis; species Rutidosis leptorrhynchoides. Next base: position 273,193,063 of record NC_092343.1, read on the forward strand.
AGTCATTAAACGGTAAACCCCCTTTTATATATTATTACTATGTATAATATATTTTGTACAAATATAATTGTTTAAAAATATAGTGTAAAATAAGTCGTCTTCCTGTGGAACGAACCGGACTTACTAAAAACTATACTACTCTACGATTAGGTACACTGCCTATAGTGTTGTAGCAAGGTTTAGGTATATCCCATCTGTAAATAAATAAATAACTTGTGTAAAATTGTATCGTATTTAATAGTATTTCGCAATAAAAATATAACTATTTTGTACACCACCTCGCACACATCAAGTTTTTGGCGCCGCTGCAGGGGACTCGGCGAAATGCTATATTTTTAATATATATTTGTATAAATATATTTATTTTTTATTTTCAGAAAAACAATATAAAATCTTTTAAAATATATATATATATATATATATATATATATATATATATATATATATATATATATATATATATATATATACCTGGACTGGGGGGCCATGCGGTCGCATGGATTCAATGCCTATACCCCATGCGATCGCATGGGGTTGTCTGACAGGCCACATACCTAGTTAGCATTAAATGCAGTTAGGGTTTATAATTTTATTATTAATTAAATTAGGGTTTAATTATAATATTAATTAGTTTAAGTTTGTTTTGATATTTAATTTGTAATTTTAAGTTTATTTATTATTATTAAATATATAGATTAATAGTTTTATATAATAATAATATAAAATAATATTTTTATAAAATTTTTATTTTTATCATTTTAATTACAATTTGTATTTTTATCGTTTATTCGTAATATTTGTATTTTTTGCTCGTAATTAGTTTTAAGTCATAGTTTTTGCCATAGTTATTTTTATTTCTAGATTTTTAGGCTTTGCCGTAAAATCCCTTAAGTGCTTTTTCTTTAGACTAAGATTTAGGTGCTTTAGAATTTTGCGATGCCGTTTTAATATTTTAGTACCTTTTTAAGTAATTTCCGTTTTGGATATAGAATTTCTTTTAAGCTTTAATACCTTTAGACGCAACCTTTAATTCTTAGTTTTAGACTTTTAAGTTTCGACGCGCTACATTCTTTTTATTATTTTTTGACCTTTTATTTTTCGACGTTTTCCGACGCGATCTTTTTCTTTCTTATTTTTCGCCGCTCTAGTTTTTAGGACATAGAATTTTCTATTTCTTCTCTAAAATTTCTTTAAATTCCAAACGAAAAATTATTTTATGCGGTTAAATTGATAGACATCCAAATTTTCTGGTTCGTAGTAATAGTTGGATTTGTTAGTGGCGAGTTGTGGGCTTCCGATTTAAAGGGTCCTGGCTACCTGCTGCATCTATTGGCTATTCGAAACGTGGGCAAAATCAAAAAAGTCTATTAATTTGATAACTTATATAATTTTTAGTTTTATAACTAATAGGATAATTAGTAAATGCACCACATTGTAGCTAAAATTTGGTAATAAGCGCATTATGGAAAATCTCGAGAATATTTTGGAAACTCTTTATGACATCCGAAATCAATTTAATCAATACTCTCAAACGGGTGTTGATGACAATTCGTTCGGTCAATCTTGGATCACGAATGACGAAACAATAACTGGTTGTGAAATCTGTGGAGATTATCACTCAACATGGGAATGTTATTATTACGTTCCTATGGAAAATTATGCACCCATGGAACCTGAATGGAATGATTATGAGGAATACAATTCTAATTGGGATTATTTCCAAGAATATATTCAAACTCAACAACCAGAAGACGAGGAAAATTATGTGTCTGAATATTCTTTAGATTATATGAAAATCAAACTCGAAGAACTCGATGCTCAAAATGAACAAATGAGAGAGTTTGTAAATAGGCAAGCTGAAACTCTATCAGATTACACACCTGTTGATCTGAGGAATAATGTGCAAGAAAATCTCATATCATCGAATTTTGATGAATTCGAGAGCTCCGAAATCACCAACTATCCCTATGATACTTTTTATTCAGCTTTACCAATTTCACAACATATCGACACAATAGCCTCTACCGACGAAATCAACGATCCATCAATGGATGAAGAAGAAGAAGTAAGGGTGACAAATTGGTACTCTTGGGAAAACGATAACGTTGAAAATTTTACCCCCGAGACCAAAGTGGTGGGACCGATAAGTACCGTTAATGAAAAAGAATCTACTTCGATCCCGAAATTCACCATTCCACAACCTTCCAAACCAATATTCTCAATAGACGAGTCATCTACCGAAGATGAACTACGAGCTGTAATAGATAACGACACCTCGAATTTCACCCAATTGGGTAATAGAGGTGAAAACTTTGATCCAGAGAATAAACGGAAGGAAATGTTAGGAATTGTCCACCCTATAGAAATATGTATATCGGTGTATATCGATCCATTTGACCAAGAACCAGAAAAGAGATTTATCCATTTACTAAAAGCTACACTTAAAAAAGAATTAAGTAGTAACGATCAGGTGGGTCTAAACTTTAAACCCATTGATATATTATACACCACCCGAGATGTAAATAACTGGCTCACTATTCTAATTCGTGGAACTTATTCTACCGACTTCACATGTCGTCAGCTAAATGTGGGGAAGTCTAACCCCACTTAACATTAAATTAGGGGTTCGGGTTATTGCATAACTTGTTAATAAAAATGCATGATGAGTTAGGGTAAAAGACGCATTTTTAAATATTAGCAAACAGTTCAGAAAATCAACCGTTTTTGAAGAAAAACATGTGTGATAAAACAAAAAGGAATGAACGATGAGGCGCGCCATCTATTATTCGACGAGCTTTGTAATTACAAACTGGGTATTTTCAATCACTTTTCTACACTAATCACCCTCATGAATTTATAATTAGAGTCTGATTTCATGCAAATGAGGGCATTACATGATCTCAACTGTGGGGAAGGGTTATAAATTCTCTCGGGTTTATACTTGGCTTATTTTCTAAATATTGTGAAAATTTTAAAATTTTTTCAACTAAATGAATTCAAAATCATGTTTATACATATTTATGAACGATAAAACTAGGTGTTAATGTCGAAATTATTGTTACCTCGGAAAGGACATAAATTGAGAAACAACTAAAACGCTTGAATTTATTTATTAGGATATAAAAAGACGCATGAAAAAAGCCAAGTGTGGGGAGAATGTACCAAGTTATTCAATTAAAAACTATCTATCACATGTTTCTGTAAAGTTTATTGCAGGTGCTTTTGTTTTGGACTAAATTAACTGTTTTACCCGATTTATTGTAATACTTTTGAAAGAATAGATGGATCTACACGATGAATCAATTCCATCATTAAAAGGAAGTACAGTCTTTCGAAAAAGACACGTACTTCTTGATTTAGGTCAAGAAGTTGTCGCCCAGACCAGCTGTAGGTTGACGAAAAATCTAGAAAAGTCATCTCTAAAATCAGCAGGAAATCCACGGACCTCAGCATCAAACAGGGTCGCCATGTGGTCAGACTTATCCTAACTATGAGAGGATCTGTCTCATAAAATGGGGAGGGTACCGTGCAAATTAGCTTGATAAGACTAATGAATCAGACCCCCAGAAAGGATAATCTCTTTAAAGATTAAAAATCAGCTTTTAAGCCTGATATTACTCAATCCTTGAGATTGACCTTAAAGATTGAGAATTACAAACTCATAGAATTCGATGAAATCTAAACTCGAGCTTGAACGAGAAAATATTTTGATCAAATTAAAACCGATTTTTTTCTGAAAACCTATTTTCAATGCGTTCATTACCATTGAACGTAAAATCCTAGGAATTCACCTGGAATTCATTAGGTCACCTGAACCAAATCGGGTGTCAACCGTAAGAACGGTGGTTGCATAGCATGGTCGAAGACAGGACCTTGTGCCAGACCGAAAAATTATAGGGTGATCTTTACTATTGCTCCTACAAAGGATAGTAATTGCATCCGACACGTTTTAGACCATGAACATATGCATGTCATTAGATATTACCTTAACAGTTGCTTGTTCAACGCTTTCCTTTACAACCGGACGGTAGTTTACCGAAAGGTAATATACGGAGCAAGTATACTGGATGTGTGCTTTCCTAATACAAGGTTAGCAAGTGGGTGACACAAAACCGCAAGTTTTGAGCTAAAATTTTAAAATCTGAAACCCACAAAACCCACAAAAATATTTTGCAAATACCGGTGAAGGGTTATTCTGGAAAACTTATCTAGGGTAAAATCTAGATTGAATTTTTAAAAAGATCAAATGTTTTCATAAAGATCTAATTTCCTTAAAGGATCTAAATTTTTAATAGTCATGTGGGACTGTAAACCACATCGTTACTATCATTGTTTATACCGCCGTATCAAAATCACTGATGTATAAAGTGTGAGAATAAAAAAAGTGATTCGAGTGAAGTGTGATTTTATTTCAAAGTTCTGTATTGCTTGAGGACAAGCAACGCTCAAGTGTGGGGATATTTGATAGTGCTCCAAACGAACATATATTTAGTCGCAATATCATCCCAATATGTAAAGTTTTTAGTTGTAATTATTCTATTTTTAAGTTGTAATCGTTTAAATAAATAAATGTGAAGACAAAGCACGAAGATTAAAGAATTGAAGAAAAAGTGCCACTAAAGCCTGAAAAGTGCCACTAAAGCCATAGTGCACTCAAAAGTGCCACTAAAGCCATAGTGCACTCATAAGGAAAATAATTTTTTGTGCAAATTACAAATTGCAAAACGCAAAGTACAAGATATTAAATTATACGAAAGGACGTTCGAAAATTCCGAACCGGGACCTGAGCCAACTATCAACGCGTGACGCAACGGACCTAAAATTACAAGTCTACTATGCACAAGAATATAATATAATATTTAAATAATTATATAAATTATTTATATATTATATATATTTAAATAATACGTCGACAAAGAAGAAAACAAAGCAATGTGGCTGGATCCAGCTGGCCATGCGATCGCATGGCCTGGAAGAGCAAATTACATGCGATCGCATGGGGCCAAAACTCAGGCCACATCTATAAATACCAGGCTTCTGATCGAGTTTAAACACACATAAAAAAATATATATATTACTCCCTCTGTTTAGTATAATATAAATATATATAATATATAATATAGGTTAGTTTTATATTAGATTAGTTTGGGTTATGTAAAGGTTATTTTACATGTTTTGAAATTGAAGCTCTGTCCATGTAATGCTACGCGATAAATAATCAATGTAAGCTATGTTCTCCTTTTTAAATTAATGTCTCATACTTAAGTTATTATTATGCTTATTTGAGCCGAAGTAATCGTGATGTTGGGCTAAATATTAAGATGGGGTAATTGGGCTTTGGACCATAATTGGGGTTTGGACAAAAGAACGACACTTGTGGAAATTAGACTATGGGCTATTAATGGGCTTTATATTAAGTTAACGATACCTCGTTAATTTAATATAAAGGTTACAATTTGACGTATCTATATATAACCACATACGCTTAATCGGATACGATGGGCGGGATATTTATAAATACAAATTATTGTTCATTTGACCGGACACGGGGATGGATTAATAGTCAATGGACTCATTAAAACAGGGGTGGATTACATTCAAGGGTAATTGGTGTAATTGTTAACAAAGTATTAAAACCTTGGTTTACACACAGTCGATAACCTGGTGTATTCATTAAACAAAGTATTAAGACCTAGTTACAGTTCGAATCCCTAATTAGTTGTAATATTTGACTTCGGGTATAAGGTTAAATTTTCCGAGCATTTTATAATTATGACCGATGGACTATTATGGAAAAAAACCAGATAGGTTTCAAATACATCCAGGACAAAGGACAATTAACCCAGGGTAATAAATTATAATCAAAACGTCAAACATCATGGTTACGGAAGTTTAAATAAGCATAATTATTATATTTTTATTTATTTTACGCACTTAAATTATCGTCATTTATATTTTGCATTAGGTTTTAATTGTGACTTAAAATATAAAATCGACAAACTAGTCATTAAACGGTAAACCCCCTTTTATATATTATTACTATGTATAATATATTTTGTACAAATATAATTGTTTAAAAATATAGTGTAAAATAAGTCGTCTCCCTGTGGAACGAACCGGACTTACTAAAAACTATACTACTCTACGATTAGGTACACTGCCTATAGTGTTGTAGTAAGGTTTAGGTATATCCCATCTGTAAATAAATAAATAACTTGTGTAAAATTGTATCGTATTTAATAGTATTTCGCAATAAAAATATAACTATTTTGTACACCACCTCGCACACATCACATGCTAAACGCAACATAAAGTAGTCAAACACATAATGGTTAACCATTCGTAAAAGGGAATGGTTCATTTGCATGACCACCGGTTGTTCACAACAACCGTTAGTGGCACGAACGCACGATACACACTAACCCTATGGTGACACGGACGGACGATATCACCGTATAGTACTTGGTGGCACGTACACACGATACACACCCATTATTTCGTGGTGGCACGAACACACGATACACACCATACAACATATGATGACACGAACTCACGATATCACCTTTCAACATAACAACTCAAGCAAGTAAACTATATCCATAAATGCATAAGTATTTCACTCATCTTGAACACTTAGATGAGTCAAAGCCAAGCTAGGACTTTAAGATTGCTCCAAAAGCGAGTTACCTAGCATAAGTCACACAACATTAAGCTATCGACACTAGTAGCTTGACCTGAAACCCATAAGAGCAACTTTGACCCAAATTGCACCCAAAATACCAACTAGGTCAAACAAGACCCAAAACCCCCAAATCACTATAAACTAGTGGTTTGGTCCCAAAATTAACCTAATGCATCTTATGGTCAAGGGTTATAAGCACTTCATGACCCAATTTGACCAATTGACCCATTTTGACTCAATTAGGGTTTACACCCAAAATCAACTACCAAGAACACCCATTTGTGTTCCATTCATCAACAAAATCACTAATACTTGTGATTATGCCCAAATTATAAGTCTACACATGATTAACTCATTTTCCAACCCAAAACCCACCAACAAGGGTCAATCAACACCCATACTAGCTCCAAACACCCATTTGTGAGCTAGATGAGTTGAATCAATAATATGCAATCCCAAACCCCATCCCCAAATTGAAAGAAAATCGGAGTTAGGACTCACCACTAGTATCACCTCGTAGCTAAAGCAAGATGAACGAGATTAACACTTGCACCTTGGTGAGATTCCGCCTTCTTCCTTTCCAAATCAAGCTCTCTCTCACTAGAACTTTCTCACTCTAGTTTGTGTGTATTTTTAGGAAGATGAAGAATGAGTGGTTGGGGTAACATCTGCTCATTTAGTCTCAAAAAATGACATCACAAATTACCAAAAAGCCCTTCTTCTTTTAATTTACAATTTAAATAAAGACCCAATTTTCCCCGTACAGGAGCGGCGCTCCTAGCCCTGTTCCTTGAAGATTTGAGTCGTTACAAGTATTGGAAAGCGGCACAGTCAGTTAACTTGATCGGTATATTACCAGATGGTAAACTACCTCTCGGGTGAAAAGAGAGGCGATAAACAAGAAACTGTTAAGGTGATGTCTCGCGACACGCATAAAATTGGGGTTGAAAGTGGCCAGGTGGAATCACTATCCTTGTTAGGAGAAATAGCGAAGATCACCCTAGGAGTTTTGGTATGGCGCAAGGTCCGGTTTCGACCATGCTATGCAACCACCGTTCTCACGGTTGACACCCCACTTGGTTTGGTGACCTACATATGAATTTCGATGAATTCGTAGGATTTCCGTTCAAAAGAAATGAACATAGAGCAATGATTACTGAAAAACACACGCAAAACTTGTTTATGGTCAATAATTTTACAATTCCCAATATATTTACCTGAAACAAACTTCATGCAACACAAATGATAATATCTATAAAACATGCTCAAATATACAAGCAAAGGATTGATATTACGAATAATTGTATGTATGAAAAGAGCAAACATCATTAATCCTATACCCAACAATTATTTCACCATCTCCTCTATGGCATCATTCTATACAGGGGATGTATATATGGCCTAATATTAAGTGATGTAGTACCTTTCTTTAGAGGTATTATGTGGTCATGACTCTTTTTTAGTAGTAATCCAGTAGGAACATAAAATACATCAAAATATTTATCTATCAATTGTGTAATTTAGAAGGAATATTATTTATAGTAGCAACTGAATCACTAGTTGTCATGTGACAACAGGTAGCGGGATAAACACATAAGTGTATAGATGCTAGATGAGCTTCTGGTTGAGCTATTATTTTTGTTAAACGTTTCCCTTTTGACCAATGTATTGGAGCCTTTGTAATACCTCTCAAAACTACCTTTGTGCTCTTACGATCGAAAACCATCTTTAACTCATCAAAGTTCCAATCAACGTTGACCAAAGGTTTTACCTACTGGATACCCACCACCATTTCACAAACTCTAGTGGAATTATGATCATATCATCAATGTATTCATGGTTATGCATCTTCCATTTGAATCCCAAATATTCATTGGAACTCGGAATTTGATTTCCACCTTGTATAATGACTTGCATAGGGCATATTTTGTTAATCTTGTACTCTAGCTTCTTTGCAGTTTCCAAATCCTAGAAGTTGTGTGTACTACTAGATTCTATCAATATGTTTATTGCCTTATTTTTTACAATTTCCAAATCCTAGAAGTTGTGTGTACTACTAGATTCTATCAATATGTTTATTGCCTTATTTTTTACAGGACCAAAGTGTAACGACCCGACTTTTTCGACTAGCTTTTATGCTTTGTATTTTAGCGAAACTGCGTATTTGTGCGTACTGTGTTACTTTATTACTCCGGAACCTTGGCACACGTGTTTTATATTCATATATATACTTTAAAATGTGCCTTGGTGTATGTAGAATGCTTAACTTGTCCACCGGATGCTTTTATAACCGTTAGTGTTATTTAACGTTTCGAATAAACCGCGAACTGCGCGCACGTTTGACTTTTTTCGTAACCGGAATATTATGACTGCGATATATTAATTATTATTTTATAATAATAATTACTTGGGCCTTTGGATGCTTAATTTTATTTATTTAATTGCTAGAGCTCAATAATTAGTCTTGTTGGACTTTCTACCTTGTTGGACTCAAGCCCACCCTACTCTAGCTAGTGACCAATTAATTAGCCCAAGTATTATTACTAGTGACCCATAATAATAAATAAATAAATAATTAATTAATTAATTAATGAGTCATACTAGCATAATGGATAAGGATTATCAACTTTGTCACATGAGATTCTAGCATAAGGACACACTTTAGACAACCACTAACCAAAAAGCAACAACTTGTCCCCCTCCCCCTCCCTCAAAAATCACGGCCATATGGCCTTGTCCATGTCATCAATCCATGTCAATTTCCTTGCTTATAAATACTAGTCATTTGCCTCTCATTTCAATCACTTGCTTATTTAGTTTTCACACACACTTGTTCTTTCTTTCTTTCCTTTCTAGTATTGCTTGTAAGTCTTCTTTTTCTTCTTCTATTCCTTTCATTTTCGTGACCATCATCATCATATTATGGAGATCAAAGTTCCTTTTAGCTTTGATCTTGCTTATATCTTGTTGATTCAAGCATGAATCCTTCAAGAGCATTGAAGATTCAAGCTTTCTAGCTTTGAATCTTCACCAACTTTGTAGATTCATCTTTCTTTTACTTTAATCTTGTTATTTTGTGATAAAGATTTGAACTTTTGTTTGTAATCTTCATGCATCTTCAAGATCCAAGCTTTATGCTTCAAGATCTTCAAGAACAATTAAGATGCAAGCTTTCTAGCTTGAATCTTCATATCTTTTTGTTAGATCTAAGTTCTTTTTACTTTGATCATGTTGTTTTGTGAAAAAGATTCAAACTTTTGTTTGTAATCTTCATGTATCTTCAAGATCCAAGCTTTATGCTCCAAGATCTTCAAGAACACTTAAAGGTTCAAGCTTTCTAGATTTGCAACCTTGTAACTTGTGTGAATAGGATCCAAGCTCTCTAGCTTAGGGTTCCATCACCTCATTTGACTTAGATTGTTCTCATACTTGTTTGATTGATGTAAAGTTTGTAACTTTGTTTGTAAATAGGACTTGTAATTGTGTTAAGACTAAGGATATGATGTAACCTTGGTTCATCATCCATCTAAGACTCTTAAATGAGTTGTGTTACCACTTGGTCTTAACATATTGTGTATTGATGGTAGAATCTTGGTCAAAAGTGATGCTAAACCATCAACGAGTTGTACACTTGAAGCTACAAGCATCAAGGATGAGAACCATGATGAGCATCAAGCACCAAGAACCTCACCGGAGCACTTGTCCACTGATTTTTGTATCTGATCCGGCCACCTAGTGTGATGACCCGGAAATTTCTGACCAAATTTAAACTTAATCTTTAACGTTTCCGACACGATAAGCAAAGTCTATGAATTTGAATCTCAAAATTTTAAACTAGTCAAATACCTTTCGATTGTTCTCAACGATTCGCGAACAATTATATGTAATTAGATATACATACTATAACTTGGAAACGTAACAAAGTGTTATGAAAATGATACTGTGCATTAACCTTATTGGTTTGATTATCTGATTGATATATTTAACTACGAAGTTAAAAGATTATGCCAAACGATTGAATTAAAAGATATTTACTAAGTCTTTTAATGATTACGATGTTGTTACGGGTCTCTGTTGTGAGGTTCACGCTGATTTGAGAAATCGTTCATTCTTAACGATATTTGGAAAATATGGTAAAGTGTTTGTTTAAATAACGTAATCTAGACGATACAAAAATAAGGAATATTAACTGTTGGAATTGGATATATGAATAACTTGTGACGTATATTTAAAACGTGTTTATAAATATTAATTTGGTTACAAAACATTTTGATTTAAAAACAATATTATTAAAAATACTTCGTTAGATAACGAGCCATTGATTTATAGAAGTAAATGACCAAAACACTCGAGAGTTTAAGATATATTTCGAGTGATATAGTTTAGGGATAATTTAAGGCTATATTTTGACAAAAATACGTGTCACGAAATGTAAAATACAAGTTTTCTCAGTGTACGAAGGGACACTCGAAAAACTGGAACCGAAACATAAGTCGCGTGATGACGTACGACTTATCGGAACAAAAATTACAAGTCAACTATGCACATGAATTTAATATAATATATAATTAATTATATAAATTATATATATTATATATATAATTAAATATTATGTCGACAAAAAAGAAAACAAAAGTTTGTGAGCTGGATCAGAGGGCCATGCGATCGCATGGAAAATAGGCACAAAACCTATGCGATCGCATGGGGGTCAGAATCAGGAATTATTCTATAAATAGCCCAGGTTTCTGCCGAACTCTTTACCCACTTCTCTCAATCTCTCTCTGTTATACATAAATATATATTATTTATTATTATTATTATTATTATTATTATTATTATTAAGATTAATATTATTATTAATCTTATTATTTTAGTATTGATATTATTATTAATAATATTATACATAAAATATTACGACGTGAGTAGGTTCGGGTTATTTCAAACCAAGTTTTTAAATGAGTCAAAGCTAAGGAAACTATGGGTTATTACTAAGGAGGTTATGGGTATTGTTCAAGGGTATTGCTCGTGAGTCAAACTAGTGTTTATCATATTCGTTGCGTCTACGTACTTTCCCTACAATATTGAATCTCAATATTGATACGTAAGTACTTATATTTTATCCTTTATAAATTAATAGTGTATACATGTCTAGTACTCGAGTATATATATTTGTACATGCTTGTATGCTAAATTTCATCGATAAACAGTTTATAATGGATCACAAATTAAATACATATATTACTGGTAAAAGGTATATGATATACATGTTTTTGGAAAGCTGGCGAAAAATCAATAACTTTTCATTTAGATATCGAATAGTTTTGATGAACGGATTAAAAGATATGATCAACTAAATTATGTTTGACGTTAAATGAAATTGCTTTTGAATCTGCAATTGAGATTTAAACAACTTGTTTACAAGATTGATAAAATGGATTTTTAAATATTACCAGCCGAATAAATGAATCCTTAAATAAGGTACGTCTCGTTTTGTTGAACTATTGTCAAAATTGACTTTTTGAAAAGACTTTGGATAACTTTTGTATGTCGATCTCGAGCATTAGGATTGTGATACACTATGACCAGACCTAGCTTGATAGACATTTATTGACCAACCTATGTTCTCTAGGTTGAGATCTACGATTATTTGATATTCTGAGTTTCGATCACATTACGATGAACAACTTTATATGCTGCTAAGGTGAGTTTCATTGATCCCTTTTTAATTGCTTTTGCAATATATATTTTTGGGCTGAGAATACATGCACTTTATTTTAAACGCAATGGATACAAGTACATACTAAATTCTACACTGAGTTTGAACCGAAAATCCCTTAGCTTTGGTAACTGTTAACTGCCAGTTATAAGAACTGGTGGGCGCGAGTAGTAGTATATGGATCCATAGGGTTTGACATCCCCGTCTGTTCCAGGTATAGAAAGAAACTCTAGCCTGAACTATAAAACAGACGTATGCTATTTAAAGTTAGTACACGTTGGATTGCGTGTATTGTACATGTTAGTTGCATGTTAAACGAGGGGTACTTATTATAGACGTTAAGGCTTGGTTACCAGGGTGCTCATTCTTGTAGAACATTTTGATAAACGTTTCTGGATGAAACAACTGAAATCTTGTGATCCATTTTTATATACAGATTATGCGAAATACTAAAACTATGAACTCACCAACCTTTGTGTTGACACTTGTTAGCATGTTTATTCTCAGGTTCCCTAGAAGTCTTCCGCTGTTTGCTTATATGATATACAAGCTATGTGCATGGAGTCTTACATGGCATATTTTTCAAGAAAACGTTGCATTCACCAATTCATCACCATGTACCTTATTTTGACTGCATTGTCAACGAAAGCACTATTGTAAACTATTATATACGGTGATTGTCTATATGTAGAAATCATCAGATGTCGAAAACCTTTGATTTAAATATACATTTATGGTGTGCCTTTTCAAAAGAATGTAATGTTTACAAAATGTATCATATAGAGGTCAAATACCTCGTAATGAAATCAATGAATGACGTGTTAGTCCATATGGATTTGGAGCAATCGTCACAGTTGGTATCAGAGCGTTGGTCCTAGTGAACCAGGTCTTGCATGAGTGTGTCTAACTGATGGTTGTCAGGATGCTTTAGTAAGTCTGGACTTCGACTGTGTCTGCATGTCAAAAGTTTTGCTTATCATTCCTTGTCGGAAATTACTTGTCTATCATCTCAAGTCTAAACACGTGTTACTGCATTGATTGCATGAATAGTGTATAGACGAATCATATCCTATCATATCTACTATAGTGGATCTTATTTGGCGTTTTTCTAAATTCCCTCCGTAAATTACAGAATCCTTTTACTATATATACGTATGCGAGAAGACGAAGGTATCATCCAGTATTCAACCCTCAATTCATATCGAGAATCATTTCATAACTTTCAGTGATCGCGTAAGATGGCCTCTTCGAATAGACCAAGTCCCTCCAACTCCGAAGACAGCGTGACGGGACCACACCGACCGATCAACTACCGTGATTTCTTTAGAAAATGGGGATGGGTTCGCGAAATACTTACCCTATGGAGAAATGAAGAAGGTACTCCATACCACGAGCCGAACTTACCGCCTAACGTCGGAGAACTCGATCCGCTTACCGGCGAACCTGTTTGCAACACCGTTTATACTCTTTTTGCGAGAATTTTTCATCTTGAAGCTACCATTAACGGAACTAGAAAAGATATCCGACCTCTACCTCACACCGATAACCAACCAGGGTTAGTAGAAGAAGTTAAAGAACTTCGAGCTCGAGTGTTAACTTTAGAGAGCACTGTACACAATTTACAAACACCAGCAGTATCACCAACACTAGTAACATCACCATCCTCAGCACCAACAGCACTAGTACCACTAACAACAACGCCAACAGTACCATTACCACCACCAACAACATCCACATCACACGCCTCAACATCACGATCTGTACCTCGGATATCACCATCATACACACCATAGATACCAAGGAGTATCAACGACAATAAACGATGATTTATTGATTCATAACTTCATCGGAGAAACATTCTACGGCGATTATGTAATTTCTAAAGTTTAGAGATTATCTATTCTAACCCTAGCCATAAATCAGATAGAGTAGAAACTCTGATCGGAATGGTGTATGATTTACAAGCTAGACTTGTTATATCACAACATCAATAGTACCCTTAGCTTCACCAACACAGTAAGTGCGGTCAACATCGTTAGAATCAACAGCACCTCTAACATCACAAGCTCCGTCAGTTCAAGAATTACCGTGGACATCATTACGAATCAATAACGCGTATATTGAATCAACGAGTTATGAAATAATAACTCATTCCCTCCGAAGAATTTATATGCATATCTTATATATATAAATTTTAAACCCTAATAAATCTTTCTGTACTAAGCTATTATGTATGGAACTTAACTACTCGGTTAATTCATATAACTAATATGCTATGATGTACAACCTTCGTTAACTACAATCTCTATTTCAATTCAATGAATTTCGTTTCATAATAAACCAAGTGTATTATTCAATAACATGGTTGATTTTACACTTTCATCTTCGATGCACTCGAAACTTTCTAGAAGACATCATTTGCACCTTGCGAAGTTAGCAAGAATTCAACGAATACCAACATCCTTTTATCGAGGAATATCAATAAGAATAAATAATGAAGTATTGATTTCATTAGTGAAATACTCCGCGAAGATTATGCAATCTCTAATGTTTTAGAGATTATTCATTTCTAATTCAAGCCAAAAATCAAATGAGCTTAATATGATATTAACTCATTAAATCTGTATTACATCTGAAGAAAATATACATACATATATTTTAATAAAGACTTTAATGAAAATTCTTTTGTACAAAATATTAATTGTGAAATCTTTAACGGGTAGGTAATACTGTGGAAATATATAAGTTCACAATTAATATGTTAGATTGTACATTCTTCAACTTTGATTCACAAATCTATTAATCATGCTCACAATGATACCCAATCATCTCATACAAATTCAATTACACATTCTGATATCGATGGATCAGAATCCAATTCATAACTCTGAACCGGTGACATCATTCTTAGATCTCTACATCTTTCAAAGCTATACTTTGACTTCAAAACCGTGCAAGATCCTTTAGCGTTGTTTTTACCGAAAATAATCTTGCAATTCCTTTTTAAAGTATCCAGTATTATCAACCATTCAACCAGTCAATGACGACCTTTCAGACCGGTAACTTTGGCATATACGTTTTTGTTACCGAGGAACCTTTCATGTTCCACCACATTAGTAGTAAATTTACCAACAACTTCATTTATCCTTGACCTTCCGAAAAATCCGTATACTCATTGAAACCCTATCATGTACTCATCCACATCCTGTAACGAGAATTGCCATACGAATTATCGGGAATTAGCAATCAGTATTTTGAAATCTTGCAGCACGTCTACGCCAACAGTTATATATATACATATAATGTCTATCTCCTGGACGTACATACTTCGAATGTGAAGTTTCTGAAAAACACCCCAAACTACGAAACTAGTTCTCCGAATTTTGGAAAAATATTGATGAAGCAGCAAAAACTGTAAACGAGCTTAACAGTCAAAAGTTTGATGATAAAGAATGGTATGGTAGTAAGGCTGAGAAAAGGAGAAGGTTTGGAACTGGAAAACTGATTGAGCAAAGTATGAAGGAGGCTGTGGATAAATCACAAAGACTGAACCTGCCTTCAAAGAATACAAATGATTCAGTGTCTGCTGAAATCCTTAGCAAATACCTTACTCCTTACTCTAAAACCATTACGGGCAATATTCTTCATCATCATCATTATCTTGAATATTCTAAGATATCATCGTATCTTTCATTATAAATATTCTCAATATTTCTGAAGATAATTTCGTAACCATCTGAAATTATTCATTCCTTCACGCTATCTGTGTTACATCATAAAATAAACTGTGTTAGTTTCTAAATTCTAAAAAATTCAAGTTTAAAATATGAATGTTTTGAAGTAGTGTTGGGAACTGAAGCATGAATTAGTATAATATAATGACGTCAGGCCAACGTGATTATATTACAGTAAGTCATGCTGAGTTTCTAATGGAACGTGATGAAGGTTCACAGATCCCACCCTCATCATGAACCATGTTACATAACTCTTTCATTCTATTTAATCTCTAAAGTTATCAAGAAAACATATTTCTTGATGATTCGGTCTTTTCCGGATATTCTAGTAATTTGACAAATCAAGATCGTGCCATTACAATTTCTTTCTTAGAACATTAGTTATGTTCATCTCAAAACTTCATACCTACAAATTCTGGACCATTATTCGCTTGACTTAAAGTCGGGAAGAGAAAACGAAAGCATGAAGCTCCGAAATATAAAGGAGAATATAAGCCCGATAACAACCTCGAAATTTACAAACCGTGTATATCAATGTGTATAGCGATATAAAGAAATGGGAGAATGAAAAACACTATAACCCCAAGGTAATGGTAGAAGAAAGTAACTTCCTCTGGTGGTAGATGAAAAAGAAGAATGACGGATAAGAAAGTTAGGAGTATATCATGAATCAGAACTGGATGAAGCATTTCACAATCTTTTGGAAGTATGAAATGAGAAAGAAAATGTAGGAGTGATGAAAATAATGAAACGGAAGTGGTCAATTTATAGCAAAATATCAGACATAGCAATCGAGGCAGATTACGCAAAACAAAATCTCCTTAATTCCCGAAGAATCAAATCTTATTTAGATTATGAAGATTTTCTATTCCTTAAATTCCGAAAATCAATCGTTACTACATCAAAAGTTAAGACGAATCTCTATTCCTTCAAATTCACTATTATACGATAACTTCTCTCATACGCTTCGAGTAATCGGATTGTTATATCCATATTATTCAACGGTGATAAAACTCTATTTATCGACTCATATACGTCATGAAAACATTTTTATTGTTAGCCATGACGACCTCACTCAAATTTCGGGACGAAATTTCTTTAACGAGGGGATACTGTGATGACCCAGAAATTTCTGACCAAATTTAAATATAATCTTTAACGTTTCCGACACGATAAGCAAAGTCTATGAATTTGAATCTCAAAATTTTAAACTAGTCAAATACCTTTCGATTGTTCTCAACGATTCGCGAACAATTATATGTAATTAGATATACATACTATAACTTGGAAACGTAACAAAGTGTTATGAAAATGATACTGTGCATTAACCTTATTGGTTTGATTATCTGATTGATATATTTAACTACGAAGTTAAAAGATTATGCCAAACGATTGAATTAAAAGATATTTACTAAGTCTTTTAATGATTACGATGTTGTTACGGGTCTCTGTTGTGAGGTTCACGCTGATTTGAGAAATCGTTCATTCTTAACGATATTTGGAAAATATGGTAAAGTGTTTGTTTAAATAACGTAATCTAGACGATACAAAAATAAGGAATATTAACTGTTGGAATTGGATATATGAATAACTTGTGACGTATATTTAAAACGTGTTTATAAATATTAATTTGGTTACAAAACATTTTGATTTAAAAACAATATTATTAAAAATACTTCGTTAGATAACGAGCCATTGATTTATAGAAGTAAATGACCAAAACACTCGAGAGTTTAAGATATATTTCGAGTGATATAGCTTAGGGATAATTTAAGGCTATATTTTGACAAAAATACGTGTCACGAAATGTAAAATACAAGTTTTCTCAGTGTACGAAGGGACACTCGAAAAACTGGAACCAGAACATAAGTCGCGTGATGACGTACGACTTATCGGAACAAAAATTACAAGTCAACTATGCACATGAATTTAATATAATATATAATTAATTATATAAATTATATATATTATATATATAATTAAATATTATGTTGACAAAAAAGAAAACAAAAGTTTGTGAGCTGGATCAGAGGGCCATGCGATCGCATGGAAAATAGGCACAAAACCTATGCGATCGCATGGGGGTCAGAATCAGGAATTATTCTATAAATAGCCCAGGTTTCTGCCGAACTCTTTACCCACTTTCTCTCAATCTCTCTCTGTTATACATAAATATATATTATTTATTATTATTATTATTATTATTATTATTATTATTATTATTATTAAGATTAATATTATTATTAATCTTATTATTTTAGTATTGATATTATTATTAATAATATTATACATAAAATATTACGACGTGAGTAGGTTCGGGTTATTTCAAACCAAGTTTTCAAATGAGTCAAAGCTAAGGAAACTATGGGTTATTACTAAGGAGGTTATGGGTATTGTTCAAGGGTATTGCTCGTGAGTCAAACTAGTGTTTATCATATTCGTTGCGTCTACGTACTTTCCCTACAATATTGAATCTCAATATTGATACGTAAGTACTTATATTTTATCCTTTATAAATTAATAGTGTATACATGTCTAGTACTCGAGTATATATATTTGTACATGCTTGTATGCTAAATTTCATCGATAAACAGTTTATAATGAATCACGAATTAAATACATATATTACTGGTAAAAGGTATATGATATACATGTTTTTGGAAAGCTGGCGAAAAATCAATAACTTTTCATTTAGATATCGAATAGTTTTGATGAACGGATTAAAAGATATGATCAACTAAATTATGTTTGACGTTAAATGAAATTGCTTTTGAATCTGCAATTGAGATTTAAACAACTTGTTTACAAGATTGATAAAATGGATTTTTAAATATTACCAGCCGAATAAATGAATCCTTAAATAAGGTACGTCTCGTTTTGTTGAACTATTGTCAAAATTGACTTTTTAAAACGACTTTGGATAACTTTTGTATGTCGATCTCTAGCATTAGGATTGTGATACACTATGACCAGACCTAGCTTGATAGACATTTATTGACCAACCTATGTTCTCTAGGTTGAGATCTACGATTATTTGATATTCTGAGTTTCGATCACATTACGATGAACAACTTTATATGCTGCTAAGGTGAGTTTCATTGATCCCTTTTTAATTGCTTTTGCAATATATATTTTTGGGCTGAGAATACATGCACTTTATTTTAAACGCAATGGATACAAGTACATACTAAATTCTACACTAAGTTTGAACCGAAAATCCCTTAGCTTTGGTAACTGTTAACTGCCAGTTATAAGAACTGGTGGGCGCGAGTAGTAGTATATGGATCCATAGGGTTTGACATCCCCGTCTGTTCCAGGTATAGAAAGAAACTCTAGCCTGAACTATAAAACAGACGTATGCTATTTGAAGTTAGTACATGTTGGATTGCGTGTATTGTACATGTTGGTTGCATGTTAAACGAGGGGTACTTATTATAGACGTTAAGGCTTGGTTACCAGGGTGCTCATTCTTGTAGAACATTTTGATAAACGTTTCTGGATGAAACAACTGAAATCTTGTGATCCATTTTTATATACAGATTATGCGAAATACTAAAACTATGAACTCACCAACCTTTGTGTTGACACTTGTTAGCATGTTTATTCTCAGGTTCCCTAGAAGTCTTCCGCTATTTGCTTATATGATATACAAGCTATGTGCATGGAGTCTTACATGGCATATTTTTCAAGAAAACGTTGCATTCACCAATTCATCACCATGTACCTTATTTTGACTGCATTGTCAACGAAAGCACTATTGTAAACTATTATATACGGTGATTGTCTATATGTAGAAATCATCATATGTCGAAAACCTTTGATTTAAATATACATTTATGGTGTGCCTTTTCAAAAGAATGTAATGTTTACAAAATGTATCATATAGAGGTCAAATACCTAGTAATGAAATCAATGAATGACGTGTTAGTCCATATGGATTTGGAGCAATCGTCACACCTAGGCTACTGGAAATTTTATTTTCAGTTAGTTCGGTTCGAGTTGATGATTTTTCGTTTAGGCCTCGTCTTAATCCGAGTTACGGTTTAGGATTTATGGCCCTCCGAGAGTCACTACACCCTATTAACGTTGTGCTGAAATTTCTGACCTACTCGCACTTAAACCGTCGTCACGGTCAAACGAAGACGAGTTATGTTCTGAAAATTGTTCAGCTGTTAGGGGACTCATATACGGAGTCATAGCCACTGACTATGCATATTTTCGATTTACGTAAAGGTCTTAGGAGCTGACCGAGATCAGCCTATTGTTTCGATCTCTATTCTTGTCGAACTTACTTAGCTTTTATGATGATGAATGATGATGATGATGACACTTAAACTTATTTTATGCACTATTAGAATTTATAAAGACAACCTACTGACCTAGTAACCTTTAATTTAGGTTGACGACCTTTCGGGCCGACTTACTACTTGCGTACTTTCATTACCCACTTTACCACTTTTATCACTGTGAGTTATAGCATCCCTTTTTACTTTAACTATTTTGGGACTGAGAATACATACGCTTTTTACGTTTTACATGTTAGGCACGAGTACTTAAACTTTATATGTGTGTGGGTTATACAACGGCATAAACATTCCCCTTAGCAAGGTAATGTTTAGTCATTGGTTTTTGAACCGGTGAACGCGAATCTTAGATATGTATCCATAGGGTTTGACATCCCCACTCGGGCTAGTCGCGCTAGTATTTAACGGGTGTTTAATACTTCGTGAACATACGCACTCGCCAAGTGTATTTTCAGGGGGTTATAAATGTTAAGTCTAGTTACCGGGTGCCCACGGTTATACATATACTTTTCATACTGTTTGTTACACTGAAACCTCGTGGCCTATCTTACGTTACTGTTACAACTTAAACTATAGCTCACCAACATTCGTGTTGACTTTTTAAGCGTGTATTTCTCAGGTGCCTAGAGGTTTATTGCATCCGCTGTTAGACTTGATGTCATGCTGTTAGATTTGCTGTCTTGTTGTTAAGGACCTGCTGTTTTAGTTATCCGCTGCATTACTAAGAGATGTCTCATTCATGGAACTTTTCTGTTGCATTCATAGTTTATGTTAATTTCAAACAATGGCTTTGTAACGACCTTAGGGTCAAATAATTATGTTTATGCTCCTATACGTAGGATGCGCGCTATCTTTTGTAAAACGTTATCTTTTTATGAATGCAAACTGGTTTTCAAACAGCATGTAGTATTCAACCGTGTAAAGATCCTGTTGTTGACGAATCGTACACGATGGTTTTGTACGGGGCGTCACATTTAGTATCATAGCATTGGTTGTAGGGAATTAGGTTGCATTAGTGAGTCTAGACCGACCAAAGTAGGATTCACTAATAGGACTAATCTACAACTTGCTAGTTTACTTGTTTCTGCGAGACTTACTGCATGCTACTGCTTACTTTTACTGCTATGTGATCTTACTGCATACTATTGCTTATCTTCACTGCCATGCGAACTTATTGTATGCTTATTTCAGCTATTGCATGATTACTATCTGCTTTCACATGTTATTTCTGTTTAGCATTATTATTATTACTGCCATGCTAGGTTGCTGTAGTGCCTAATACATGCTTGCTTTATGACTTACTGATATAGAAAAGTTATTTTTCCCTGTTCAGATGTCGGATATTCCACCTGTCATCATTTTGGGCAGCGATTCAGACTCGTCAGCCACCTCACCTACTGCTGCTACCGACACACAGGTCCCGTTAACCAGTGACCCCGGCGCTTCATCCTCTGGAACCAGCAGCCATACGCCTGCCCCAGAGGTTACCTCAGGCGGAGCCCAGGACCCCCCGGAGATTCCAGCTCTACTTGCCCCAGGACCCTCGGAGCCACAGCCCCGCTCCGGTGGTGTCGTGATTCCCGGGGAATACGGGGACGTCCCGTTCCGTAATGAGCATAACCATTGGTGCCGACGCCTTCCTGATGGACATATCATACCGATCCCACCTTTCAGATACCGGATCATGACTACCGGTCGCCGATCGCCGCCACCTCCAGCTGTTTTCGACGATTCATCATCTGACGACTCATCCACAGACGATACTAGTGACGATGACTCCGAAGAGGAGGACCCTGATGATGCACATGTACAGCCACCCTCCATCCCGCCGAATAAGCGGTACCATTTCGATGGCACCGTTATTCTGGGGATCAACGGAGGTCGAGCGTTCACTAACACACATGGTCAGCGTCGTAGGGATACCGCCCGTAAGCGGGTTGTGCCTTACCCTGCTGATCCTTTCGTACGTAAGCCTTACCGCTTTGCAGCATCTACTTCTGGAGCCGGATCATCTACACCACCGGCACCACCTGCACCAGCAGCACCGCCTGCTCTGCCATCCCCTCCCTCTGTCGAGGAACTGATGAGGGAGGTGGAGATCCTCCGTGCTCAGGTAACTGAGCTCGAGGACCAGATGTCCCACGTAATGGACATCCTTTACCCACCGTCACCCTAGGGCATTGTAGTAGATTTCATTATGTAATCTCTTTTGTAGTTTCATGTTTTACCTATGTATTGTACGAACCTAAGCGAATGTATGCCACTCTTTATTAATGATTGGAACTTTGTATTATTTAATTCTTGCACAGTGTTCTATTTACGTTACTGTATGTTGGTTTTGCGGTATTTGTACCTGGTTGCGTTACTTAATTGGCATGCGTTGTGTTGTTCCCTTGTTTACCATATACTGTATTATTATATATATATTAAATGCTGGATTTTGACTTAAGTCAAAATTTCTGTTTAGAAGAGCAATGGCAAACGGACGAGCAGCACCCACAGCAGCCCAAATTGAGGAAATGATTGCGGAACGAATAGCAGCCATGGCAAATGTCATTCCCCCAACCCCACCGGTTAACCAGAACGTCCAGAACGGTTTCACTTATAAAGAGTTTCAAAGCTGCAAGCCCCACAACTTTAGCGGCACTGAGGGGCCAGTTGGTCTGACTAGGTGGTTTGAGAAATTAGAAGCTGTGTTCCGCGTCAGCAACTGCTCAGAGGCGAACAAAACCAAGTATGCCTTATGTACGCTGTCAGACGGCGCCCTAACCTGGTGGAACACACTGGCTCAAGCTAAGGGTATTGATGAGGCTTATGCCATTCCGTGGGAAGAATTCAAGGGAGCCATGATCGAAGAATACTGCCCCAAGACCGAGATACAGAAAATGGAGGCTGAGTTCTGGGAGTTAAAGGTTGTGGGCAACGATCTTGATGGTTACAACCGTAGGTATCTGGAATTAGCGCTGATGTGTCCCACGATGGTCACCTCGGAATTAAAGAGAATGGAACGCTACTTGTGGGGACTTCCCAAGTCCATTCAAGGAAATGTCACCTCTTCTAATCCACCTAACGTCTCGGCAGCTATGCGCATGGCGCATACCCTTATGAACCAAATTATCAGTAAAGAACCGGAAAAGGCTAAATCCGAATCGGGAGCCAGTGGTGAGAAGCGTAAGTGGGACTACAACAACAAGGGGAGAACCTATGATCAAATCCCCGCTAAAAGGCCTAACGACGGAAGGAACCCCAACCCGAATACCAGCTCGAACCCCAACTACAAGGGTACTCTACCGCAGTGCAAGAGGTGCTACAAGCACCATACCGGGTACTGTATTGCGGTCTGTGAGAAATGCAACAAAATCGGGCACGTTGGCAAGAACTGCAAGATTCCCATTCCAGCTGTAAGGACAAACCAAAATGGGCCAAGGAAATGCTATGAGTATGGACAGTAGGGCCACTTTAGGAATGATTGCCCCAATAAAAAGAAGGACGGCGGACCACCGCGTGGTAGAGCTTTCAACGTTAATGCAAGGGATGCACGTGAGAACCCCGACTTGATTACAGGTATATTCACTATCAACAATCTATTAGCCTCTGTCTTATTTGATACTGGTGCCGATAGAAGCTATGTCTGTAGAAACTTTTGCTCTAAGATAGATTGGTCATTAGTGCCTTTAGAGGAGAATATGCTAGTTGAGGTAGCCAATGGGAAACTTGAGAAGGTTAACCAAATTGGCCGAGGAGCTATTATTAACATAGCTGGTGTGGATTTCGAAATTGACTTGATACCCATCAAATTGGGAAGCTTTAACGTGATTGTCGGCATGGACTGGTTGACTAAAGTAAGGGTCGATATTATCTGTGGAGATAAAACTCTTCGTATACCACAAGGAGACGGTGAGCCATTGACTATTTACGGAGAGAGATGTAGTTCGAAGCTGAACCTCATTAGTTGTATGAAAGCGTAGAAGATCATGAAGAAAGGACGTCTTGCTGTTTTAGCACACGTGAAGGCTTTAGAAACAGAAGAGAAGAGCATGAATGATGTACAAATCATGAATGAATTCCCCGACGTCTTTCCGGAAGAACTGCCTGGATTACCGCCACCAAGAGCAGTGGAGTTCCAGATCGATCTAGTGCCGGGAGCTGCACCCGTAGCTCGCGCACCTTATCGACTAGCACCTTTCGAACTGCAAGAGTTGCAGAGTCAACTTCAGGAATTACTCGACCGATGGTTTATCCAACCGAGCTCGTCGCCTTGGGGCGCACCTGTTTTATTCGTGAAGAAGAAGGACGGATCCTTCCGCATGTGTATCGACTACCGCGAACTCAACAAATTGACGATCAAGAATCGATATCCTCTTCCCCGAATTGACGATCTTTTTGATCAGCTACAAGGATCGAGCGTGTACTCTAAGATCGATTTGCGATCCAGTTACCACCAGTTGAGGGTGAAGGAGAGTGATGTGATGAAGACTGCGTTTAGAACCCGCTATGGTCATTACGAGTTTCTCGTGATGCCATTCGGATTAACCAA
Source organism: Rutidosis leptorrhynchoides (assembly GCF_046630445.1). Lineage (NCBI taxonomy): Eukaryota > Viridiplantae > Streptophyta > Magnoliopsida > Asterales > Asteraceae > Rutidosis > Rutidosis leptorrhynchoides. The sequence continues at coordinate 273,218,036 of NC_092343.1, forward strand.
CGCACCAGCCGTGTTCATGGACCTCATGAATCATGTCTGCAAGCCTTATCTGGATAAGTTCGTTATCGTCTTCATAGATGATATCCTCATCTACTCCAAGAGCGAAGAAGAACATGAGCAACATCTTCGGTTAGTGCTTGAACTCTTGAGACGAGAGCAGCTTTATGCCAAATTCTCCATGTGTGAATTTTGGCTGAAGGAAGTCCAATTTCTGGGTCATATTGTGAGTGATCAAGGTATCAAAGTTGACCCCGCCAAGATTGAAGCTATCAGCAAGTGGGAGGCACCTACTACTCCGACTCACATCCCCTAATTTCTAGGTCTTTCCGGTTACTACAGAAGGTTTATTGAAGGTTTTTCGTTGATTTCGCGTCCTTTGATCACACTGACTCACAAAGAAAAGAAGTTCGTTTGGGAAACCAAACAAGAAGCAGCATTTCAAACCCTGAAGCAGAAGATAACCACCGCACCTATCTTATCTCTTCCCGAAGGCAGTGATGACTTCGTTGTGTACTGCGATGCTTCGAAGAATGGTTTTGGTTGTGTATTGATGCAAAGAACGAAGGTCATTGCTTATGCATCTCATCAGCTGAAGATTCATGAGCAAAACTACACTACCCATGATCTCGAACTTGGAGCCGTTGTCTTCGCTTTGTAGTTGTGGAGACACTATCTTTATGGGACAAAGAGTACCATATTCACCGATCACAAAAGCCTCCAGCACATCTTTGATCACAAAAGCCTCCAGCACATCTTTGATCAGAAGCAGCTGAAAATGAGACAACGACGATGGATTGAGACGCTGAACGACTATAATTGTGAACTTTGTTACCATCCTGGTAAGGCCAATGTTGTAGCCGACGCTTTAAGTCGAAAGGAGAGAACGGTACCTCTTCGTGTTCGGGCTCTGAACATCACCATCCATTCGAACCTCCATAGCCAGATCCGAGTAGCCCAAGAAGAGGCTCTCAAGGAGGAGAACATATCTCATGAATACCTGAACATCCTGGTCTCTAAATTCGAGGTTAAGGAGTCTGGACTCCGATGTTATGCCGGAAGAATTTGGGTACCTCGTTATGGAGATTTACGAAGCCTTTTACTTGATGAAGCCCACAAGTTGAGATATTCGATTCATCCGGGAGCCGGAAAAATGTACCACGATCTTAAGGAACAGTATTGGTGGTCAAATCTTAAGAAGGATGTTGCAACTTATGTTGGGAGTTGTTTGACTTGCTCGAAGGTTAAGGCTGAACATCAGAGGCCATCTGGATTACTCCAATAACCAGAAATCCCACAATGGAAATGGGAAGCAATTACGATGGATTTCATCATGAAGCTACCAAAAATGGTGGGCGGATACGATACAATCTGGGTTATCGTTGACAGTCTTACCAAATCTGCTCATTTTCTAGCGATGAAAGAAACAGATACAATGGAGAGACTTGCTCAACTGTACATCAAAGAGGTTGTATCTCATCACGGCGTGCCACTATCAATTATCTCAGATCCCGATCCCCGTTTTGCTTCCAGATTCTGGCGTTCCTTGCAAATAGCCTTGGGAACTCGTCTCGACATGAGCACCGCTTATCACCCACAGACCGACGGTCAGAGTGAACGAACGATTCAGACATTGGAGGACATGTTGCGCGCCTATGTTATTGACTTTGGAAAGTCTTAGGAAAGGCATCTGCCGCTAGCCGAATTCTCTTACAACAACAGTTATCATTCGAGTATTAAAGTCGCGCCTTTTGAAGTGTTGTATGGTCGCAAGTGCCGTTCTCCTATTTGTTGGGCCGAGTTAGGCGAAGTGCAAATCACCGGACCCGAGATAGTCCATGAAACGACGGAGAAGATTTCTCAGATTCAAGCGAGAGTTAAGACGGCCAGCGATCGCCAAAAGAGTTATGCTGATCTTAAACATAAAGACTTTGAATTTAACGTAGGTGACCGTGTGATGTTGAAGGTCGCACCTTGGAAGGGTGTAATTCGCTTTGGAAAGCGCGGAAAGTTAAACCCACGATATATTGGTCCTTTTGAAATTTTGGAACGTGTTGGACCCGTTGCTTATCGGCTGGATCTTCCAACTCAATTGAGTGATGTTCATCCTACCTTCCATGTATCAAATTTGAAGAAGTACCTTGCTCCAACAGAACTTGTCATACCATTAGAAGAACTTACGATTAATGACAAACTCCACTTCGTGGAAGAGCCTGTCGAAATTATGGACCGTGAGGTCAAAACCTTGAAATGTAAAAAGATTCCAATTGTCCGAGTTAGATGGAATACCAAGCGTGGACCTGAGTTTACCTGGGAACGAGAGGATCAAATGATGCAGAAGTATCCTCACCTTTTCCCGACTCCATCACCATCAGCTTAAATTTCGGGACGAAATTTCCATTAACAGGTGGGTAATGTAACGACCCGACTTTTTCGACTAGCTTTTATGCTTTGTATTTTAGCGAAACTGTGTATTTGTGCGTACTGTGTTACTTTATTACTCCAGAATCTTGGCACACGTGTTTTATATTCATATATATACTTTAAAACGTGCCTTGGTGTATATAGAATGCTTAACTTGTCCACCGGATGCTTTTATAACCGTTAGTGTTATTTAACGTTTCGAATAAACCGCGAACTGCGCGCACGTTTGACTTTTGTCGTAACCGGAATATTATGACTACGATATATTAATTATTATTTTATAATAATAATTACTTGGGCCTTTGTATGCTTAATTTTATTTATTTAATTGCTAGAGCCCAATAATTAGTCTTGTTGGACTTTCTACCTTGTTGGGCTCAAGCCCACCCTACTCTAGCTAGTGACCCAATTAATTAGCCCAAGTATTATTACTAGTGACCCATAATAATAAATAAATAAATAAATAAATAAATAAATAATGAGTCATACTAGCATAATGGATAAGGATTATCAACTTTGTCACATGGGATTCTAGCATAAGGACACACTTTAGACAACCACTAACCAAAAAGCAACAACTTGTCCCCCTCCCCCTCCCTCAAAAATCACGGCCATATGGCCTTGTCCATGTCATCAATCCATGTCAATTTCCTTGCTTATAAATACTAGTCATTTGCCTCTCATTTCAATCACTTGCTCATTTGGTTTTCACACACTTGTTCTTTCTTTCTTTCCTTTCTAGTATTGCTTGTAAGTCTTCTTTTTCTTCTTCTTTTCCTTTCATTTTTGTGGCCATCATCATCATATTATGGAGATCAAAGTTCCTTTTAGCTTTGATCTTGCTTATATCTTGTTGATTCAAGCATGAATCCTTCAAGAACATTGAAGATTCAAGCTTTCTAGCTTTGAATCTTCACCAACTTTGTAGATTCATCTTTATTTTACTTTAATCTTGTTATTTTGTGATAAAGATTCAAACTTTTGTTTGTAATCTTCATGCATCTTCAAGATCCAAGCTTTATGCTTCAAGATCTTCAAGAACAATTAAGATGCAAGCTTTCTAGCTTGAATCTTCATATATTTTTGTTAGATCTAAGTTCTTTTTGCTTTGATCATGTTGTTTTGTGAAAAAGATTCAAACTTTTGTTTGTAATCTTCATGTATCTTCAAGATCCAAGCTTTATGCTCCAAGATCTTCAAGAACACTCAAAGGTTCAAGCTTTCTAGCTTTGCAACCATGTAACTTGTGTGAATAGGATCCAAGCTCTCTAGCTTAGGGTTCCATCACCTCATTTGACTTAGATTGTGCTCATACTTGTTTGATTGATGTAAAGTTTGTAACTTTGTTTGTAAATAGGACTTGTAATTGTGTTAAGACTAAGGATATGATGTAACCTTGGTTCATCATCCATCTAAGACTCTTAAATGAGTTGTGTTACCACCTGGTCTTAACATATTGTGTATTGATGGTAGAATCTTGGTCAAAAGTGATGCTAAACCATCAACGAGTTGTACACTTGAAGCTACAAGCATCAAGGATGAGAACCGTGATGAGCATCAAGCACCAAGAACCCCACCGGAGCACTTGTCCACTGATTTTGGTATCTGATCAGGCTACCTGGGCTACTGGAAAGATGATTTTCAGTTAGTTCGGTTCGAGTATATGATTTTCCGTTTAGGCCTCGTCTTAATCCGAGTTACGGTTTAGGATTTATGGCCCTCCGAGAGTCACTACACCCTATTAACGTTGTGCTGAAATTTCTGACCTACTCGTACTTAAACCGTCGCCACGGTCAAACGAAGACGAGTTAGGTTCTGAAAATTGGTCAGCTGTTAGGGGACTCATATACGGAGCCATAGCCACTGACTATGTATCTTTTCGATTTATGTAGAGGTCGTAGCAGCTGACCGAAGTCATCCTATTATTTCGATCTCTATTCTTGTCGAACTTACTTAGCTTTTATGATGATGAATGATGATGATGATGACACTTAAACTTATTTTATGCACTATTAGAATTTATAAAGACAACCTACTGACCTAGTAACCTTTGATTTAGGTTGATGACCTTTCGGACCGACTTACTACTTGCGTATTTTCATTACCGACTTTACCACTTTTATCACTGTGAGTTATAGCATCCCTTTTTACTTTAACTATTTTGGGACTGAGAATACATGCGCTTTTTATGTTTTACATGTTAGGCACGAGTACTTAAACTTTATATGTGTGTGGGTTATACAACGGCATAAACATTCCCCTTAGCACGGTAACGTTTAGTCATTGGTTTTTGAACCGGTGAACGTGAATCTTAGATATGGATCCATAGGGTTTGACATCCCCACTCGGGCTAGTCGCGCTAGCATTTAACAGATGTTTAATACTTCGTGAACATACGCACTCGCCAAGTGTACTTTCAGGGGGTTATAAACGTTAAGTCTAGTTACCGGGCGCCCACGGTTATACATATACTTTTCATACTGTTTGTTACACTGAAATCTCGTGGCCTATCTTACATTACTGTTACAACTTAAACTATAGCTCACCAACATTTGTGTTGACTTTTTAAGCGTGTATTTCTCAGGTGCCTAGAGGTTTATTGCTTCCGCTGTTAGACTTGATGTCATGCTGTTAGATTTGCTGTCTTGCTGTTAAGGACCTGCTGTTTTAGTTATCCGCTGCATTACTAAGAGATGTCTCATTCATGGAACTTTTCTGTTACATTCATAGTTTATTTTAATTTCAAACAATGGCTTTGTAAGGACCTTAGGGTCAAATAATTATGTTTATGCTCCTATACGTAGGATGCGCGCTATCTTTTGTAAAACGTTATCTTTTTATGAATGCAAACTGGTTTTCAAACAGCATGTAGTATTCAACCGTGTAAAGATCCTGTTGTTGACGAATCGTACACGATGGTTTTGTACGGGGCATCACACAAAGACCCTCATGGTTTGATAGGCATTAGTGTCAGTGAGTGTACTAAGTGATATATGTGGAGTATATTGTATCACCTCCTCTTCTTGTGACTCTTCTTCTTAGCCAATTAAATCATTAGGATCAACATCATCATAGTTAAAACGTAATCCCTTAGTTCTTTTCTCCTCCACTTCTTTTTGGGTTAACTGTCTCCTTAGTATTGGATTCTTTTATGGTGCATTATGTGGTGTAGATGTCAAAGCTAGCCTTGTAGACGCAGATGGTAAAGCTAACATAGTTGATGTGCTCTACCCTTGTGAAACATTTTATGACTGTTTGTTATAGTTGACTTAGGAATGGATAACAAAGGTGTCTATCTCTTCTTTATGGCAGCAATGGTGTCTTCTTGTAACTTGGCCAAGCAATAGGTGTCCTCTAATGATTTAGGCCTAAACATTCTCACCGGTAGTACAATATCCTTCTGTAATTCACCTAGAAATAAACTGATAATGTGACGACCCGGAAATTTTTGACCAAATTTAAACTTAATCTTTATATGTTTCCGACACTATAAGCAAAGTCTGTAATGTTGAAGTCTCTAAATGTTTGAACTGCTTATATTCAATTGACCTTTGACTATTCTCGACGATTCACAAACAATTGTTTGTAAATAAAAATGTATAAATATATGTATATAAATGTAAGTATATATAATAAATTGAAACTATAAAAATATAAATTTAACATTTGATTTAAATATTTAAAATAGGATACAAGATAAGTAAGTGTAATTAAAAATGAATCTATATATAATTTATAAATGATAACTATTCAATAAAAGTTATTATATGATCTATTATATGATTATTAAATATTACATAGTTAATAATATATAACTACAAATTTAGATATAGTATTATATCAATATTATTATTATTACTCTCATTATTATTTATATTAATAATAAAATTATTATTTTTACTAATATAATATATATGATATAGATATGAAGTTTGAAATATATGAATTGCTATAGTATTATTATTACTATCAATAACAATATTAGTATTATTATAATTAGTATTATTATTATTAATATTATTGTTATAAATTTTATAGTTATTATTATTATTATTATCATTAATAATAATATTATTATTACTAGGATATTATTAAAGAAATTTTATTAGATATAATATTAAGAGTAATATTATTATTGTTATATTTGTTAAGTAATAAGATTAAATATAATATATAAATTCAAATATGTAAATACAGATATATTAATACCAATGTATAAACAGGTATATAGATATAAAATACGAAAATATGCAGATTTTATATATATATATATATATATAAAGAAAACAGAATACAGATATATATAAATATTTAATTACAGTATATATACATATATAAATACAGATTTTTTACACGTTTTGGATTAAAGACAATATCTGATATATTTTTTTTTTGTTCTTTCTGTTAGTCTGTGACTCTATGTCGACCACTCATCGCTATATCACAAATCCAACAACTAATTGATAAGGAAGCACTCAATTATACATTACCATATTCAGTCACAATCATTTTCAGATTCCCTAAATTATGGAATTAAAATAGAAACTGAGGAACAAGCTTCAATACTCTGTTGTTCATCTTTTTAGCCAAAAATTCAAATCGAATCAATTATCCAAATCCTTAAATGCAGTATTGCTAGGAGTCCTTCACTCAATCGTTCTGCCAAATCTCAAGTTTCAATTCGTTATATCAAGCTTGAATTTTGGAGTCAAAGTTTTGAGAAAAAAAAGTCAACTAATTTGTTCTTCGCCAAATTCATTTTCGTTTTGAAGTTTATGATAAAATTTACGATTTGTAAAGTTTCCATTGATGATTTTTAACCTATTCCATGTTATAATCCTAGCCTAAAAAGCTCTCAATTCCATAATCATTTTTTTATATATATACCTGCGTCGACAGCAGGTTCATTTTTTTATTTTATTTTTTGTTGATTGATTTAGCTAAATGATCCAACTGAAGTCATTTATAAATTAATTTCAAGTCCTAAATCGATTTGTAGTTCGCGGTTAAGAATAGGTTGGATTTTTTTTTAATGGTGAAGAAGAGAAGAAGATGAAGATAGAATAGAAAATAATCAGGTTATAAATAAAATTTGATTGGGGTTAATAACAGAAAAACGGGCACAGCCCAGCTGGTTAAGGTGTTGTTCGGGTGTTCGAGAGGTCATGGGTTCAATTTCGGTCTTGAGCCATTCTTTTTAGAACGATTTTTAAAGGGTATACATTCATTTATTATTATTATTATTATTATTATTATTATTATTATTATTATTATTATTATTATTATTATTATTATTATTATTATTATTATTATTATTATTATTATTATTATTATTATTATTATTATTGTTATTGTTATTAGTGTTATTACTATGAATATTGTTATGGTTGTTATTATTATTATTATTATGATAAGTATTATAATAATTATTATTAGTATCATAATAAGTGATACAACAATTATTATTATTATCACTATAAGTATTATTAAATTATCATTTTAGTAGTACTGTTATTATTATGATTATGATTAGGATTATTATTATTGTTATTATAAAAATAATACAAGTTATTATTATTTTCACTAATATTAATATTAATATCATTTTTGTAATTATTAGTGTTACTATTATTATTATTATTATTAGCATAAGTATCATTTTTAACAATATCGTTATTACAATTAGTATTATCAATATCAAGAAGGTTATTATTATCAGTAAATCATTATTATCAAAACTATCATTTTTGTTACAGATAAATATTTTGTACCTAAAATATACTTAATACATATGTTATACTTATATTAATAGTTTATATACCATATATCAAAAAAAAAAATTATATAAATACTTATATATAACAAACTAATGATTTTCTTTAAAATATAATACTAACCATATATATTTATATACAGATATATCAATCTAACTAAATATATAGATATTAAACATTTTAAATATATATACAACATAAATATATATATAACATATAATTTAAGATATAATATGAGTATTTTTTTTAATGGAACTTAGTATAAATTCTATACAACTAAAAATATATATAAATTAATAATATAAAAATTATATCACTAGTAATATATATATATATATATATATATATATATATATATATATATATATATATATATATATATATATATATATATATATATATTTCGATTACAAGTATATGTTTTAATATATATACGAATGATATAGGTTCGTGAATCCAAGGCCAACACTGCATTGTTCAGTTTCTTCGTATGAATATTTTTACTACAAAATATTGGATAGTGAGTTCATTTGATTCCCTTTTACTCTTTACACTTTTAGGACTGAGAATACATGTGCTGTTTTTACAACTGTTTTATTAAATGCTTTGAAATATATTTTTGAACTGCGAATGCATGAAATGCTTTTATAAATGTTTGACAAAATAGACACAAGTACTTAAAAACATTCTACGAATGAGTTATTAGTACACCGGATATCACCCCTTTTAGTCTGGTAATCTGAGAATTTGGGAACCGAGCCCCAAATTGACGCGAATCCTAAAGATAGATCTATGGGTACTAACAAGCCCCAGTCAGAGAATCTGAACTGCTTTAGTACTTTGAAATAGGTATACAACCGCCAGCTTTAAAAGATATGATCTGTTTGTGAGGTGTACACAACCATCATATTTAAAAGAGTGGCCTGTTTGTATGCTTTTTGCATGACCGTGCAGAATGCCGATATGCGGGGGATATTCTAGATGCATTTTGTTAAGGTTGATTACCAGGTGTTTGTAGTTCGTATGAATGACTTTTATCTCTATGCCGTGCGAAATGCCTGATATGAGATTATGTTTATGAAAGATATTAAAAATCGCGAGGCAACCTACGGGGGAGAAAAGGATACGAACCTACTCTGCTAAGCATTATGAAATATGATTTTGTGCACGAGATAGGTGTACTGTATTTAAATTTTGTGGTCTATTAAAATGATGAATTTTATTGTTTACGATAAACCTATGAACTCACCAACCTTTTGGTTGACACTTGAAAACATGTTTATTCTCAGGTATGAAAGAAATATTCCGCTGTGCATTTGCTCATTTTAGAGATATTACTTGGAGTCATTCATGACATATTTCAAAAGATGTTGCATTCGAGTCATTGAGTTCATCAAGATTATTATTAAGTCAATTATAGTTGGATATATTATGAAATGGTATGCATGCCGTCAACTTTCGATGTAATGAAAGTTTGTCTTTTAAAAACGAATGCAATGTTTGTAAAATGTATCATATAGAGGTCAAGTACCTCATGATGTTACCAAATGTAATGTATTCGTCCAGATGGATTAGGACGGGTCCTTTCAGTTGGTATCAGAGCAGTGGTCTTAGCGAACCAGGTCTGCATTAGTGTGTCTAACTGATAGTCATTAGCATGCATTAGTGAGTCTGGACTTCGACCGTGTCTGCATGTCAAAAGTTTTGCTTATCATTTTTGTCGAAAATTGTCCACTTATCATTCTTAGTCTAGACACATCTTATTGCATTGATTGCATGAATAGTGTGCAGACAAAATTCATATCTTAGCGTATCTGCTAATTTATATCTTAGCTTATCTGTTACTGTAAACTTTCCCTAACATATTCCGTAATTTCCTCCGTAATCTACGAAATCTTTTGCTTTATATATATAGGTATTCTATGTAGTTAGCATATCATCCGAAATTCGAAAATCATTTCATATCGAAAACCCTTTACCTAACCGTACACGATGGAACTCGCAACTAATTCAAATTCCTTAGATTCCGACAGCTATTCTGATATGAATCTCGACTCCAGCTCCGAAGACAGTGTTACCGGAATGGATCAACCAATTAGCCATCATCAGTTCTGGATGAATTGGGGGTGGGTTCATAGCCTACTTAATCATTGGAGACAAGAAGAAGGTGATACTTTCCATCCCGCACATTCCCCTTTGGCAAAGAACCTGAAGCACTTACCGGCGAACCTGTTCGTAATACTATTTTCTCTCTCATTTCCAGGGTATCTTGGCATGACTATATATTATCTCAAATTCTAGATCTTATTCATCCGCTCATCCGAACCGACAATCATTCCAGTGTAATAGAAGAAGTCAACGAGCTTCGCGCTCGGGTAGTGACTTTAGAGAATATGGTGCAAAGATTACAAGCACCAGCGGCAACACCGAAAGCAATAGTGCCACCATCAGCAGCACCAGCAGCATAACCAGTACCACCAACAACAACATCCACATTATACGCATCAACATCACAATCTATACCTCGAACTTAATCATCGTTTTACGAATCGTTCTACATCTTTTATCTTCGTTCTGCATGACGATTATGTAATTTCTAGTGTTTTAGAGATTATATACAATCTAGTTCCAACCGAAAATCAGATGAGATTAATAACATATTAACTCATAAATCCATGATTACATCTGAAGAAAATATATATGTATATATGTTTTCATAAAGATTGTAATTAAAAATTCTTTTGTACAAACTGTTAATGGTGAAAATATTTTAACGGTTAGGTAATACTCAAGGAATATTTAGATTTCACACTAATAAGTTACACTGTACATTCTTCAAACTTGATTCAACGGTCATTTACTATCCTACTTACATCCACAGATATACGAATCCGTTCACCACAGAATAATCATTTTCATTCAATTTCATATTTGGATTTTGATCTATCAGAATCCAACAAGTGGCATAATGAAGAAAACATCGGACGAAATAAAATTTATTAGAAACAAACAAATTAATTATGAGAAATTTTGTTAATAATCCACGCTAACAAAATTCTAGCTAACTATTCCTAGCTAACTATTAATTCCTTATTACATTTTATTTATCGCAATTTATTTATCGTAATTCTCGCAATTTTATTTATTGTCATTTAATTTCTGTTATTTATTTTACATACTTTATTTATCGTCATTTAAATACTGTTATTTACGCATTTTAAATATCGGGACACGTATACAAGGTTTTGACATATCATATCGACGCATCTATATATATTATTTGGAATAACCATAGACACTCTATATGCGGTAATGATCGAGTTAGCTATACAGGGTTGAGGTTGATTCTACAATAATATATGTACTTTGAGTTGTGATCGAGTCTGAGACATGTACATTGGTCACGATACGTATTAATTAATTCGAATATTATATATTAAACTATATATGAATTATTGAATTACTAATTGTGGACTGCTAACTGTGGACTGCCAACATTGGACAATTAAAATGAATTAAAATATTGATTAAAACATATGAAACTAAACAATTCTTTAAGTTTGCCACTTGATTTCATCTTAAACCTCGTTTGTATCTTGACGATTACAATCTGCTTTCAAACCTTTCATAATTCTTGAAAACACCTCAATCGAGAGGATGAACCAACCGCACTTCATCTACGGAAGAAAATATTGATGCATATAGTTATGCACCTGAAAACACTCGGAACCTGAGTAAACGTTTAACACATATCTGCGCTAGCTTCTTTGGCGTTGATATTACTGAAAATAACTTTGCAATCCCTTTCCAAGGTAGCAACTTTTGTCACAGCTCCAGCAAATCAACTTCGACTTTAATTCGGATTAAACTTATTATAACCTTGATATATAAGTTTGCCTTTCGCCATCGTTACCGGAGAACCTTTTTATATCTCACTACATTAGCAGTAAACTTACCAGCAACTTCATTACTCATTGGCTTAAGTCTCTCCGAAGAACCATTATATTTGTTCGTTAAAACCTATTCATATACTCATCCACATCTTATAACGAGAATTACCACATCAATTACCAGGAATTAGCAATCAGTATTTTGAAATCTCGCAGCATGTCTACATCAACAGTTATATGTATACATATAACCTTTATCTCTTAGAATTATGACCTTCCATTCTAAAATTCTGAAAAGCACCCAGTCTGCGAATCAATACTCTGAATTTTGAAAAGTTGAATGAAGCAACAAAAATTGTAAACGACCTTAACAGCTAAAAGTTTGATGATAAAGACTAGTATGTTGGCAAAGCTTAGAAAAGTTGAAACTGAAAAACGAATTGAGCAAACCATGAAGGAGGCTATGGACAAATCACCAAGACTAAACCTGCCTTCAAAGAATCCAAATGATTCAGTATCTGCTGAAGTCATTAACGAATACTTTGCTCCTTACTCTAAACCCTTGCGGATAATATTCTTCATCATCCATCAATGTTAGAAATTCTAAGATATCATCACATCTTTTATTATAAATATCCTCGATATTTCTGAAGATATTTTCATAGTTATTCTTATCTGAAAGATTCGAATTTAAAATATGAATGTTATTGAAGTAGTGCTGGGAACTGATGCATGAGTTAGTATAATATAATGACACTTGATCAACGTGATTATATTGCAGCAAGTCATGCTGAGTTTCTAATGGAACGTGATGATTCACAGATTTTAACGTCATCATGTGCCATGTTACACGACTCGTACATTCTATCTAAATCTATAAACATATCGAGAACATATCTTCCTGATAGTTCTATCTTGAATTCTGGTAAGGTAATCAATCAAGATCGTGCTATTACAATTTTCCTCTTAGAACGTTAATCATGTTCATTCGAACTTCATATCTATGAATTCTGGACCATTATTCGCTTGACTTAAAGTCGGGAAGAGAAAAACAAAGGTATGGGACTCTCAATATAAAGGAAACGAAGGGAGTGGATTTATAGTAAAATATCCGACAGAGCAATCGAAACAGATTATTGTATTTAACCAAAGAAGATTCTAATTTCCTTAATTACCGAAGAATCAAATTTTATTACGAAGATTTTCTCTAAATCCTTGAATTCCAAAAATCCACCGTGACTACGTCAAAATTTAAACCTCTATCTCAATATTTTGTGATAGCTTCATTCGTACTTTTCGAATAATCGAATTATTTTATCCTTATTACTAAATGGTAATAAAACTCTATTTATCAATTTATATGAGTCATGAAAAGATATTTATTGTCAATCATGACGATCCCAATCAAATTTCGGGACGAAATTTCTTTAACGGGTAGGTACTGTGACGACCCAGAAATTTTCGATCAAATTTAAACTTAATCTTTATATGTTTCCGACACGATAAGCAAAGTCTGTAATGTTGAAGTCTCTAAATGTTTGAACTGCTTCATATATTCAATTGACCTTTGACTATTCTCGACGATTCACAAACAATTGTTTGTAAATAAAAATGTATAAATATATGTATATAAATGTAAGTATATATAATAAATTGAAACTATAAAAATATAAATTTAACATTTAATTTAAATATTTAAAATAGGATACAAGATAAGTAAGTGTAATTAAAAATGAATCTATATATAATTTATAAATGATAACTATTCAATAAAAGTTATTATATGATCTATTATATGATTATTAAATATTACATAGTTAATAATATATAACTACAAATTTAGATATAGTATTATATCAATATTATTATTATTACTCTCGTTATTATTTATATTAATAATAAAATTATTATTTGTACTAATATAATATATATGATATAGATATGAAGTTTGAAATATATGAATTGCTATAGTATTATTATTACTATCAATAACAATATTAGTATTATTATAATTAGTATTATTATTATTAATATTATTGTTATAAATTTTATAGTTATTATTATTATTATTAATAATAATATTATTATTACTAGGATATTATTAAAGAAATTTTATTAGATATAATATTAAGAGTAATATTATTATTGTTATATTTGTTAAGTAATAAGATTAAATATAATATATAAATACAAATATGTAAATACAGATATATTAATACAAATGTATAAACAGGTATATAGATATAAAATACGAAAATATGCAAATTTTATATATATATATATATAGAAAACATAATACAGATATATATATAAATATATAATTACAGTATATATACATATATAAATACAGATTTTTACACGTTTTGGATTAAAGACATTATCTGATATATTTTTTTTTTGTTCTTTCTGTTAGTCTGTGACTCTATGTCGACCACTCATCGCTATATCACAAATCCAACAGCTAATTGATAAGGAAGCACTCAATTATACATTACCATATTCAGTCACAATCATTTTTCAGATTCCCTAAATTATGGAATTAAAACAGAAACTGTGGAACAAGCTTCAATACTCTGTTGTTCATCTTTTTAGCCAAAAATTCAAATCGAATCAATTATCCAAATCCTTAAATGCAGTTTTGTTAGGAGTCCTTCACTCAATCGTTCTGCCAAATCTCAAGTTTCAATTCGTTATATCAAGCTTGAATTTTAGAGTCAAAGTTTTGAGAAAAAAAAGTCAACTAATTTGTTCTTCGCCAAATTCGTTTTCGTTTTGAAGTTTATGATAAAATTTACGATTTGTAAAGTTTCCATTGATGATTTCTAACCTATTCCATGTTATAATCCTAGCCTAAAAAGCTCTCAATTCCATAATCATTTTTTTTATATACCTGCGTCGACAGCAGGTTCTTTTTTTTTATTTTTTATTTTGTTGATTGATTTAGCTAAATGATCCAACATAAGTCATTTATAAATTAATTTCAAGTCCTAAATCGATTTGTAGTTCGCGGTTAAGAATTTGTTGGATTTTTTTTTTAATGGTGAAGAAGAGAAGAAGATGAAGATAGAATAGAAAATAATCAGGTTATAAATAAAATTTGATTGGAGTTAATAACAGAAAAACGGGCACAGCCCAGTGTAACACCCCAGCTTAACATGACCACAATATTGTCCGCTTTGCCCGCAGGCGCACGGCTTTTTCTTGGCAACCACACACAACGAGCACTTTCCCAGGAGGTCACCCATCCTGGTAGTACCCTCGCATGAGCACGCTTAACTGCAGAGTTCTAATGAGATCTGCTGCGCTTGTGGTCCCAAAACGCGCTGTATCATTTAAGCGTGAGTATTACCTTATAATCCCATGATCACTCATGTCTGTGGGCGATGTGGGATTTGCCTAGGGTGTTACATTCACCCCCCCTCAGGGACTCATCGTCCTCGATGAGGTTTGCCCCACCACCCCCAACGGCACATGAGTGGCTCTGGTACCATTGAAACACCCCAACTTAACATGACCACAATATTGTCCGCTTTACCCGCAGGCGCACGGCTTTTTCTTGGCAACCACACACAACGAGCACTTTCCCCGGAGGTCACCCATGCTGGTAGTGCCCTCGCATGAGCACGATTAACTGCAGAGTTCTCATGAGATCTGCTGCACTTGTGGTCCCAAAACGTGTTGTGTCATTTAAGCGTGAGTATTACCTTATAATCCCATGATCACTCATGTTTGTGGGCGATGTAGGATTTGTCTAGGGTGTTACACCCAGCTGGTTAAGGTGTTGTTCCAGTGTTCGAGAGGTCATGGGTTCAATTCCGGTCTTGAGCCATTCTTTTTAGAACGATTTTTAAAGGGTATACATTCATTTATTATTATTATTATTATTATTATTATTATTATTATTATTATTATTATTATTATTATTATTATTATTATTATTATTATTATTGTTATTGTTATTAGTGTTATTACTATGAATATTGTTATTGTTGTTATTATTATTATTATTATTATGATAAGTATTATAATAATTATTATTAGTATCATAATAAGTGATATAACAATTATTATTATTATCACTATAAGTATTATTAAATTATCATTTTAGTAGTACTGTTATTATTATGATTATGATTATGATTAGGATTATTATTATTGTTATTATAAAAATAATACAAGTTATTATTATTTTCACTAATATTAATATTAATATCATTTTTGTAATTATTAGTGTTACTATTATTATTATTATTAGCATAAGTATCATTTTTAACAATATCGTTATTACAATTAGTATTATCAATATCAAGAAGGTTATTATTATCAGTAAATCATTATTATCAAAACTATCATTTTTGTTACAGATAAATATTTTGTACCTAAAATATACTTAATACATATGTTATACTTATATTAATAGTTTATATACCATATATCAAAAAAAAATTATATAAATACTTATATATAACAAACTAATGATTTTTTTTTAAATATAATACTAACCATATATATTTATATATAGATATATCAATCTAACTAAATATATAGATATTAAACATTTTAAATATATATACAACATAAATATATATAACATATAATTTAAGATATAATATGAGTATTTGTTTTTAATGGAACTTAGTATAAATTCTATACAACTAAAAATATATATAAATTAATAATATAAAAATTATATCACTAATAATAATATATATATTTTCGATTACAAGTATATGTTTTAATATATATACGAATGATATAGGTTCGTGAATCCAAGGCCAACACTGCATTGTTCAGTTTCGTCGTATGAATATTTTTACTACAAAATATTGGATAGTGAGTTCATTTGATTCCCTTTTACTCTTTACACTTTTGGGACTGAGAATACATGTGCTGTTTTTACAACTGTTTTATTAAATGCTTTGAAATATATTTTTGAACTGCGAATGCATGAAATGCTTTTATAAATGTTTGATGAAATAGACACAAGTACTTAAAAACATTCTACGAATGAGTTATGAGTACACCGGATATCACCCCTTTTAGTCTGGTAATCTGAGAATTTGAGAACCGAGCCCCAAATTGACGCGAATCCTAAAGATAGATCTATGGGCACTAACAAGCCCCAGTCAGAGAATCTGAACTGCTTTAGTACTTCGAAATAGGTATACAACCGCCAGCTTTAAAAGATATGATCTGTTTGTGAGGTGTACACAACCATCATAATTGGGTTTGAATGAGTATGGTTGTTTTGATTTCTATGAAAGAATGTATATTATTGTGAAAGTAGGAAGTATAATTGATAATTTGCTTAATCTGATTCGAAGAATGTAACATATTAATTGTGAATTTATATATATCTCTCGGGTATTACCTACCCGTTAAAAAATTTTCACAATTAATATTTTGTACATAAGAATTTTATTACAGTCTTTATGAAAATATATATGTATATATTCTCCTCAGATGTAACATAGATTTTAATGAGTTAATACTAAATTAAACTCATTCGATTTACGGTTGGAACTAGAATTGAATAATTCCTTGAAGGTTTAGAGGTTACATAAGTATTTCTTCAATAATATTGAAATTATGAATCAATACTTCGTTATTTGTTGAGAAGTGATGTTGGTTTTCGTTAAATTCTTGTGAACTTCGCAAAGTACGAATGATGTTATCTGAAAAGTTTCGGTTACATCAATGATGAAGTGTAAAATCAAATATATACTTGATTTATTAGGAATTGGAATTTGTTGAATTGAGACAGAGATTGTAGTTAACGATGGTTAAGTCGCGGGTGAGGGACGTACATTATTGCATATTTGTAATATGAATTAACTGAGTAGTTAAGATTCACACACAATAGCTTAGCACGGAAAGATTTGTTTTTTATTTCAAAAAAAAATATATATATATATATATATATATATATATATATATATATATATATATATATATATATATATATATAATTTCTTCAGAGAGAATGAGTTAATTCTTCATAACTTGTTGATACAATATACACGTTATTGATTCGTAATGATGTCCACAGTGATTCTTGAACTGACGGAGTTTGTGATGTTATAGGTGTTGTTGATTCTGATGTTGACTGTACTGACGATGCTGGTGACGTTGACGGTACTGTTGATGCTGTTGGTAAAACAAGTTTAACTTGTTAATCACACACCATTTTTGTCAGGGTTTCTACTCTTCTTTCTATCATTTTGGTTCGCTTAACTGATTTATGGTTAGGGCTAGATTAGATAATCTCTAAGACTTTAGAGATTATATAATCGCCGCGGAATGTTTCTCCAATGAAGTTATGAATTAATACTTCATCAGCTATTGTTGTTGGTACTCCTTGGTATCTATGGTGCGTATGACGTTGATGCTCGTGGGACAGATTGTGAAGTTGAGGTTTACAACGCGGTTGTGGTTGGAGGTGGTAATGGTACTATTGGCATTGATGATGGTGGTACTGGTTATGCTGCTGGTGCTGCTACTGGTGTTTGTAATCTCTGCACCATATTCTCCAAAGCCACTACCCGAGCGCGAAGTTCGTTGACTTCTTCTATTATTCCAGGATGATTGTCGGTCGGAACGAGCGGATAAATAAAATCTAGAATTTGATGTAGTATATAATCGTGACGAGATACCCTGGAAATGAGAGAGAAAATGGTGTCTCGAACAGGTTCGCCGGTAAGTGCTTCAGGTTCTTCGCCAAGAGGGCAATGTGGTGGATGGAAAGGATCGCCTTCTTCTTGTTTCCAATGATTGAGGAGGCTACGAACCCATCCCCAATTCATCCAGAATAGGTGATGACTGATTGGTTGATCCATTCCGGTCACACTGCATTCGGAGCTTGTGTGAGATTCCATTTCGGAATCCGAGTGGCTTGAACTGATGAAAAATTCCATTTCGTACGATTGGATAAAGGATTTTCGATATAAAAATGATTTTTCGGCTATCAGGTGGTATTCTATTTACATAGGATATCTATATATAGAGATCAAAAGATTTCATAGATTACGGAGGAATTTGCGGGGTATGTCAGGTAAAGTTTAAGGTAACAGATACGATAAGATATGATTTTGCAGATACGCTAAGATATGAAGTTTGTCTATACACTACTCATGCAATTAATGTAGCAAGACGTGTCTAGACTAATAATGATAAGCAGGTAATTTCCTATGGATGATAAGCAGATGATTTCCGACTAGAAATGATAAGCAAAACTTTTGACATGCAGACACGGTCGAAGTCCAGACTCACTAATGCATCCTAACGACTTATCAGTTAGACACACTAATGCAGACCTGGTTCGCTAAGACCACCGCTCTGATACCAACTGAAAGGACCCGTTCATATACATTATAAACGATTCACAATAGTTGATTACATTGCGAGGTATTTGACCTATATATGATATATTTTACAAACATTGCATTTGTTTTTAAAAGACAATCTTTCTTTACATCAAAAATTGACAGGCATGCATACCATTTCATAATATCCACTATCCAACTATAAATTGATTTAATAATAATCTTTGATGAACTCAATGACTCGAATGCAACGTTCTTCGAAATATGCTATGAAAGACTCCAAGTAATATCTTTAAAATGAGCAAATGCACAACGGAAGATTTCTTTAACACCTGAGAATAAACATGCTTTAAAGTGTCAACCAAAAGGTTGGTGAGTTCATTAGTTTATCATAATCATTTATTTCCATCATTTTAATAGACCACAAGAATTTCATTTCCAGTTCTCATAAATATACGTCCCATGCATAGAGACAAAAAATAATCATTCATATGGTGAACACCTGGTAACCGACATTAACTAGATACATATAAGAATATCCCCTATCATTCCGGAATCCTCCTTCGGACATGATATAATTTCGAAGTACTAAAGCATCCGGTACTTTGGATGGGGTTTGTTAGGCCCAATAGATCTATCTTTAGGATTCGCGTCAATTAGGGTGTCTGTTCCCTAATTCTTAGATTACCAGACTTAATAAAAAGGGGCATATTCGATTTCGATAATTCAACCATATAATGTAGTTTCGATTACTTGTGTCTATTTCGAAAAACATTTATAAAAATTGCGCATGTATTCTCAGCCCAAAAATATAAAGGGTAAAAAGGCAAATGAAACTCACCATACTGTATTTCGTAGTAAAAATACATATAACGTCATTGAACAAGTGCAAGGTTGGCCTCGGATTCACGAACCTAAATTAATTATATATATTTATGTGTTGGTCAATATTTGTCTAACAAATTAGGTAAAGTCATAGTGTACCACAATCCTAATGCTCGAGACTAATATGCAAAAGTCAACAAAAGTAAATTTGACTCAAAATAATTTCCAAAAATTTATACATGATTAATATATAGTTTAAATATCGTCGTTTTATATTTTTAAATATTTTTAAAAGATTTATTAGAGTAAATAATATAATTTATTTATTAATAAATAAAATTTTATATTATATTTATATAATAAAATATACTTTTATATATATTAAGTAATAAAATTTATAGGGTTCATTTAATATTATAAAGATAATATGATACGTATTATTAAAGTAAGTTATTACACGTAGTAAAATATGTTTGTATCAAATATTTATTTGATAAAATAATATCTATAATGATAGTAAGTAAAAGTTGTATTATTTTGTAATAATAATTATTATTATAAAAATATCAATATTTATAATTACTAAGATGACATTATGATAAAACGATAATTCTAATTATGATAACTTTAATATTTACGATAATTTTTAATATTATCTTTAAAATAATAATTCTATCTAAAATAATAATAATAATGATATTTTATAGTAACAATGACATTTCTATTAAAATGATAATTTTAGTTAAAATGATAGTTTTAATACTAACGATAATTTTAATAATAATAGTAATGATAAAAATAATAAGAACGATAATTTTATCTAAATCAATATCTTATAATATTTTAATTTCATCATGATACTCTTACCCATTATTTCCTAATCGTTTCGTTTAATAGCTTTTAATCGTCTTTTATATCGTATTCGTAATAATGATAATAATAGTAATCAAAATAATTAGGTGTTACAAATATTTGTTTTAATTACACTAATATTAATAATGATAGTTACTATAACATTATTAACGATAATACTAATAATTATCTTAATGATAATATAGTAATAATAATAATAACAATAACAATAACCATTTTTAAATAATGATCTATATATTAATAATGATAATAATAATAATACCAATAATAATAATACTAATAATAATAATAATAATAATAATAATAACAATAATAATAATAATAATAATACTAATTATAACTTTAACGATAATAACGATAGTAATAATAAAAAAAATAACAATTTTTAATGATAAATCCTTTTATTAATAAAGATAATAATAATAATAATACGATAAAACTAGAACGACGATAATAATAATCATTTTTAATAATAATACAAAAATTCGATGGACTATAACTTCAAATCCGTTCATCGAAATCATTCGATATCTAAATGAAAAGTTCTTAATTATTCGCTAGCTTTCCAACGACATGCATATCTTATACCTTATCTCAGTCGCATATATAACTAATTCAGGATTCAACATAACCTAACTAAAGGCAATATCAAAAGTACAAACATGCATAATCCTATATACTCGAGCACTAGTCAGGGATACACTATTAGTATGTAAAAGTTAAATTATGAGTACTCACGTATCAATATTGAGATTCAATATTGCAGGAAAGGTACGTAGACGCAACGGAGATGATAAACACTTATTGACCTCACGAGCATACCCATGAACCATACCAATCACCTCCATAGCTAAAACCCATAATTTCCTTAATCCAATCTCACTCGAAAAACAATTTCGAAATCACTCGGACAGCACTCTGACGTAATATTTTATGTATACTAATAATATCTTGAAATAATACGGAGTAAATATATATATGTAAATCGATTGAGAGAGTTTAGAGAAAAATATTTTCAAGTTTCTATGAAATAATGAAACCTATTGAATTCTATTTATAATAGATTTTTGAATTATTAAAGTGAATTATTAAAGTATGAATTATTAAAGTGAATTATTAAAGTATGAATTATTAAAGTGAATTATTAAAGTATGAATTATTAAAGTGAATTATTAAAGTATGAATTATTAAAGTAAATTATTAAAGTTAAAGTAAAGTAAAAATAAAGTAAAGGTAAAGTTTAAGTATAGTAAAAGTATAAAACTATGTACGTATAATACGCGTATAAATATATATAATATTAATTTAAATCGTTATATATATTTAATAAAATAAAATATAAATATCGTTATCTTTATCATACTGGTTAAGTAATGAGTTGTCAAAAGTGGTTCTAGATATTTATAAAAGTTATATATGTTTTAATAATAAAGTTCTTTTTAAACTGAAAACGTTTTTGTACGTTTGAAACTAAATCAAATAAATATAATAATTTTGTTTTCCAAAACCAAATATATTTTTAAGAATCATTTTGTTTAAAGGTTAAAATAATGGAAATCGTTATATCATAAAATGTTTTAAAAAAATAGAATCATATATATTCATAATAGGTTTCAAGCTTTTAAATTACAGTTTGTTGGTGAAGCATGGGATAAAGTTCAAAGGTTAAATAAACGTATGAAATCATCTTAATGAAAAATGTCGAGTTACTTAACTTGTCGATATCCAACATCTAAGTTATTTACACTTCACGTTCTTACTTATAAATCACTTTACCATTTTCCGAATGTTGTCAAAAAGAATAGATTTCTTAAATCACAGTGGACCTCATAACATAGACCCGTAATCATATCATAATGTATCTGATAAATCAACAATTTGATATTATCTTCTAATTCCATCGATAAACATATTGAAATAAATACGATCATGTAAAGTATTATACGTTTAATACTTTATTAATATTCTCAAGTTATAATATATATATATACATATATATACATATTTATTTATATATAACGGTTCGTGAATCGTCTGAATTTGGTCGAGGTTATAATGAATGTATGAACACAATTTAAAATTCTTGAGATTTAACTTAACAAACTTTGCTTATCGTGTCGGAATAATATAAAGATAAAGTTTAAATTTGATTGGAAATTTCTGGGTTGTCACAATATAGAGGTCAAGTACCTCGCGATATAACCAAATGTAATGTATTCGTCCAGATGGATTAGGATGGGTCCTTTCAGATAGCATGTTATTAACTATTTTCAACCCTGTTCAAAAGCACCTCAAACTCATCTTGATAAATTTGTGCAGATCCAATTTGTTTCAGATTCTTGATCTCTGGCATTGGTTCCCCCACACCGGATCCAAATCGTTCATGGATGGCTTCTGCATATGTTTCCCAATCAACACACTCCCCATAGATCTTAACATATTGTTGCTGCCAATTCAGTACCTTACTTTACAAATTGATTGAAGCTATCTTCACCTTTTCTTCATCTTGTATTCCATCCACAAACAAAAATTGATTACAACGATATAGCCATCCCTTATGTAGTGACCCGAACTTTTCCATGTTTATATATATTAAATGAAATTGATATTTACATGATTAAGTGTTTCCAACATGTTAAGCAATCAAACTTGTTAAGACTTGATTAATTGAAATAGGTTTCATATAGACAATTGACCACCCAAGTTGACCGGTGATTCACGAACGTTAAAACTTGTAAAAACTATATGATGACATATATATGATTATATATATAGTTAACATGATATTATGATAAGTAAGTATCTCATTAGGTATTTTAACAATGAGTTATATACATAAAATTGAGTTTATTGAATTAAGAAACTCGAAACGATATATATAACGATTATCGTTATAACAACGTCTTACTAAATACATATGAATCATATTAAGATATTGATATACTATGTTTAATCATGATAAATGATAAGTAAACATGTCATTATGTATATTAACAATGAACTACATATGTAAAAACAAGACTACTAACTTAAGGATTTCGAAACGAGACATATATGTAACGATTATCGTTGTAACGACATTTAAATGTATATATATCATATTAAGATATAGTAATATATCATAATATCATGATAATATAATAATTTAACATCTCATTAGATATAATAAACACTGGGTTAACAACATTTAACAAGATCGTTAACTTAAAGGTTTCAAATCAACATTTACATGTAACGACTAACGATGACTTAACGACTCAGTTAAAATGTATATACATGTAGTGTTTTAATATGTATTCATACACTTTTTAAAGACTTCAAGACACTTATCAAAATACTTCTACTTAACAAAAATTCTTACAATTACATCCTCGTTCAGTTTCATCAACAATTCTACTCGTATGCATCCGTATTCGTACTCGTACAATACACAGCTTTTAGATGTATGTACTATTGGTATATACACTCCAATGATCAGCTCTTAGCAGCCCATATGAGTCACCTAACACATGTGGGAACCATCATTTGGCAACTAGCATGAAATATCTCATAAAATTACAAAAATATGAGTAATCATTCATGACTTATTTACATGAAAACAAAATTACACATTCTTTATATCTAATCCATATACCAACGATCAAAAACACCTAAAAACACTTTCATTCTTCAATTTTCTTCATTAAGTGATCTCTCTCAAGTTCTATCTTCAAGTTCTAAGTGTTCTTCATAAATTCTATAAGTTCTAGTTTCATAAAATCAAGAATACTTCCAAGTTTGCTAGCTTACTTCCAATCTTGTAAAGTGATCATCCAACTTCAAGAAATCTTTCTTATTTACAGTAAGATATC
Organism: Rutidosis leptorrhynchoides; assembly: GCF_046630445.1. Lineage (NCBI taxonomy): Eukaryota > Viridiplantae > Streptophyta > Magnoliopsida > Asterales > Asteraceae > Rutidosis > Rutidosis leptorrhynchoides. Next base: position 273,242,992 of record NC_092343.1, read on the forward strand.
TTTCTAATACAAGGTAATACTCATATTCAAACTTTGATTCAATTTCTATAACTATAACAATCTTATTTCGAGTGGAAATCTTACTTGAACTTGTTTTCGTGTCATGATTCTGCTTCAAGAACTTTCAAGCCATCCAAGGATCCTTTGAAGCTAGATCTATTTTTCTCATTTCCAGTAGGTTTATCCACAAAACCTGAGGTAGTAATGATGTTCATAACATCATTCGATTCATATATATAAAACTACCTTATTCGAAGGTTTAAACTTGAAATCACTAGAACATAGTTTAGTTAATTCTAAACTTGTTCGTAAACAAAAGTTAATCCTTCTAACTTGACTTTTAAAATCAACTAAACACATGTTCTATATCAATATGATATGCTAACTAAATGATTTAAAATCGAAAAACACGAAAAACACCGTAAAACCGGATATACGCCGTTGTAGTAACACCGCGGGCTGTTTTGGGTTAGTTAATTAAAAACTATGATAAAATTTGATTTAAAAGTTGTTCTTCTGGGAAAATGATTTTTCTTATGAACATGAAACTATATCCAAAAATCATGGTTAAACTCAAAGTGGAAGTATGTTTTCCAAAATGGTCATCTAGACGTCGTTCTTTCGACTGAAATGAATACCTTTACAAAAATGACTTGTAACCTGTAATTTCGACTATAAACTTATACTTTTTCTGTATATATTCATAAACTTAAGTTCAATATGAAACCATAGCAATTGGATTCACTCAAAACGGATTTAAAACGAAGAAGTTATGGGTAAAACAAGATTGGTTATTTTTGCTTGTTGTAGCTACGTGAAAATTGGTAACAAATCTATATTAATCATATCCTAGCTAACTTATATTATATTATACATGTATTCTAATATATTATGTAATCTTGGGATACCATAGACACGTATGCAAATGTTTTGACATATCATATCGACCCATCTATATATATTATTTAGAACAACCATAGACACTCTATATGCAGTAATGTTGGAGTTAGCTATACAGGGTTGAAGTTGATTCCAAAAATATATATAGTTTGAGTTGTGATCTAGCCTGAGACGTGTATACACTGGGTCGTGGATTGATTCAAGATAATATATATATCGATTTATTTCTGTACATGTAACTGTGGACAACTAGTTGTAGGTTACTAACGAAGACAGCTGACTTAATACACTCAAATCTTTAAAACATAATAAAAATGGTTGTAATTATATTTTGATCATACTTTGATATATATGTACATATTTGTTATAGGTTCGTGAATCGACCAGTGGCCAAGTCTTACTTCCCGACGAAGTAAAAATCTGTGAAAGTGAGTTATAGTTCCACTTTTAAAATCTAATATTTTGGGATGAGAATACATGCAGTTTTATAAATGTTTTACGAAATAGACACAAGTAATTGAAACTACATTATATGAGTGAATGATCGAAGCCGAATATGCCCCTTTTGCTTGGTAACCTAAGAATTAGTAAACCGATCTACTAATTGACGCGAATCCTAAAGATAGATCTATTGGGCCTAACGAACCTCATCCAAAGTACCGGATGCTTTAGTACTTCGATGTTATTTTTATCATGTCCGAAGGATTTCCCGGAATGATAGGGGATATTCTTATATGCATCTTGTTAATGTCGGTTACCAGGTGTTCACCATATGAATGATTTTTATCTCTATGTATGGGATGTATATTGAAATATGAAATCTTGTGGTCTATTATTATTATTTGATAATATATAGGTTAAACCTATAACTCACCAACATTTTGTTGACGTTTTAAGCATGTTTATTCTCAGGTGATTATTAAGAGCTTCCGTTGTTGCATACTAAAATAAGGACAAGATTTGGAGTCCATGCTTGTATGATATTATGTAAAAACTGCATTCAAGAAACTTATTTTTGATGTAATATATTCTTATTGTAAACCATTATGTAATGGTCGTGTGTAAACGGTATATTTTAGATTATCATTATTTGATAATCTACGTAATGCTTTTTAAACCTTTATAGATAAAATAAAGGTTATGGTTGTTTTAAAAATGAATGCAGTCTTTGAAAAACGTATCATATAGAGGTCAAAACCTCGCGACGAAATCAATTAATATGGAACGTTTATAATCAATATGAACGGGACATTTCACCTTAACATCTTCTCCACCAAACTTAGGGAACAACAACTTCTTTATTTCGGTTAATTGCATTAAACCCCTTCGATTTGTTGTACTTGTTCCTTCTCCATTCTTCATTTTCGACATCTCATTGGTCAAGTAATTTTGCTTTACTAATACACTATTGAGTTGTGCATTTAACTCGGCTACAACATTCTTGACTTATGCCATTGACAAATTCACTAACTATGCCATACATTCCTTTAACTCCTTGTTGCCGTCACCATTGTTTCTCGAACTTCAAAATTGAATCGATTTCTTCAGGAATTCGCTTTGATACCAAATGATATGATTCAGTGAGGAATCATTAAATGATTCAAAAGAGAATCTACAACTCAATTAAGATTCTGAATATTAGAACAACGTAAAGTGAAATTGAATTGCATAATTGACTTTTATTGATCAATTGTGGTTTTAGAGAATTGAGGAAGAAAAAGAACATTCGACATGTATTGATTAACTGATTACAATTAGAATTGCTATAGCTACTAATAGACACATTCAATTGCAGCCAACTTTTAACTAACTCGCCATGTCATCAATAATCCCAACAAACTTGCCACGTCATCAATCCTTTATTAGAGTCAACTTGAGTCAACCATGAAATCGATTCTTTTGTCCAATATTAACAGATCACGTGTCACACACGTGATACCAAAAATTCATTACAGAATGTAGCGATATGGTTTCTTTTATTGGAGTAATGAATCATATTAAATGCTTTTGAAAAAAGAAAATCATGTTAAATACTTATTAATCGGACGAAATTGGATTGTGACATCATAACCCTTGTTTTTACCGTTCTTAAACCTCGATATAGATTTACAGATTTTTACAAGTCTAACCCAAAGTTTTGAACTACACTATTAATTTTGTTCTTCAGTGACCATTTACGACCATTTGAAGTTTTGAACATTATACCATTTTAAGTTTTGTACATTATACCTCTTATGAGCACATGCTATCTTTAAATTACTGCCTAAGAAAATTTTATATGTATCCTGATAATTTTGTCTTCAATCATGGCAGTGATGAAATGTACTAAATTAATTCTATCACATCCATATTAGTAGTTTACAAATAGCTATCCTAAGACCATACTGCTACAATACTAACATTAAAAACAAAAACTCCTGTATATTAAACTGAGCGCAGACATTGGTTTCCAGCAACAATAAACTCTGTCCTCAGATTAGCTTTTTTACCATATAATAATACTGAAAGGCAAAAGTAAAATGCAAACAAATCCAAACAAAACAAGAAAAATAAAAACACCCAAAAGGCATAACCATGTACTCACCCCCGGCCCATTTCATGGATTATTTTAATTAAGCATGTAATAATAATAGCATAATCTCCAAGAGCTAAACTCAACCAAATTCCACAACTCTAAATATCTTGACTTATGTTAATAATAATAATAGGATCTTCATGGAGCAATCATCATTTTAGAGCCAACCATAAACTATTTAATCCACTTCAATACTCGTAACGTTTTTTTTTTTTTTTCCTTCCCTTTTTCTCCTTTATATTCTTTTTTAGAAAAGATAACACACATCTTAAACCAAGTCCATAAAGGGTAAAAAAGTCAACTTTTTCAGGCCCATTCAAAGAAGTGGCAACGAGCACCTCTAGCAGAAGTCCAATTCCCACACCCGAAAAAACAACTCCCTTGTTTCGGCCCGGGTTTACGAACCATTCCTTTGCTACTTTTGACCCCACAAAAACAACACGGATGAAAAACGGGAACAAAATGCACGTCCTTCGGTTTATGAAACGGCAAGTGATGATGATACGGTGGAAACGGGATTGGTCCAAGTGGCAGTTTCCAAGTAAAAGCGTGATGCTCAGTTGACTGGCACATTATGGAATTTGTAATAGAGAATTTGAAACCTTTGTGCATCATAACAGCAAGTAAACGGGCCGTGTTTTTGGCGTCGTCTAAACCACAATGGGGTCGACCCTGCCATGATAGACCCGCCATCTGGACTGCTTCCTTTAAATTGCATTTTGCGCCACCGAAAACTTCGCAGAATGGAACTTTTAAGTTGATCCATCTGGCACAAGCTCAGAAACAAATAGGTGTAAGTAGTATGCACTACCTGGCAATTGAGACCCATAACTCAAATTTGGGTTAAACGGGTCAAGCTTTCGGGTCAATTGGGCCATAAAAAATTAGGCCTGCCAATGTAAACTAAAACTTAAAAAAGGTCCAATGAGTTTTTGGTCAACCTATTAGGTCTTAAACAAAATATAAAAGAACGGGTCATATGCGTATCAAATCGTAAAGTTCAATAAATAGAGACAGGTCTAATGGGTCTTGTGAATGGGTCAAATGGGTCGAGCATAACAAGATTCATCCGTCAATCATTTGTGGAAGAATTAATAATTATATCAATTATTATGTATATTAATATTTTCTTATATAAATAATATAAATATTAATAATTAATAATAAATATAAATAATAATAACTAAAACAATATAATAAATGTAAAAAAATCATATGTGAAAGTATATGACCTATTTAGACCTATTTGACCCATTACCCGTTTCGACCTATTACCCAAACCAACCCAATCTGACCCGTTTGGACCCATTTAAAATTTTTAACCGTTTGACCCATGACCCATTTCAACCCAAAACCATTTTGACCTGTTACCCAACATGACCCGTTTTCCAGGTATATACACAATAAAAGAAATATTTAGTGGGCCCCTATAACCTAACTCAAAATATTATAATCAAAGGTAAACTTTTCTGCATTAGTTATAAGTTTCCAAGAGTTGACTTTCAGCAGCATGCATTAGTTACAAGTTTTTTGCAGGTTCACTAGGTCAGGTTTTTGCAAGTTCAGTCCCTTGACCCAGATATCATTTCGCTCCCAGTCCCTCATCCCTCATAAAATGATCAAGCAACAAAACCCAATCTCACGAACGTGAGGTATCGTGAGGTATGGGGAGGTTAGATGTAGACAATCGTTCCTTTACCAAAGAATAAAAAGACTGGGGATGAAATGACTAAAATACCCTTGAAAGACTTCTTTATCCTTCGAGGGACTGGGAATGAAATGAAAATCCAAATCAAGGGACTGAACCCGCGAAAAACTCAATCCATAGACTAGGAGTGAAAACATGAACGGGGAATAAAATTTACTCTTCTTCTGACAATAACTAATTATCAGTATAAAAGTGAAACTATTTATATATATCAAATGATTCGATTTCATGCATTTTGACACTACGGCCATTTCATGGGTTTCAAACTAGGTAACTTTTATAACTGATTCCAGTTGACCAGTTAGAGAAAAAAATATAACTGAAACGAATAAATTACCAATACATGGATCGACATAGCAACATCTATATTAAGCTAAAAAAAGTGCATGCTTAGGTGATCTATCTGTTTTTTTAGAAATATGGCAAGTGCAAAGCTTACCGGTTAAAATAAGGAGGCTTACGAATTTTCTTGAATCTGCATTCGGATTCGAGCATAACTCGACAGTCCCAGTTTGACCACGTAACCACAGCAAAGTTTGCATTCTTTATTCCCTTCTTCTCAAGCCATTTATCATGTCGAAGAAGAGCTTCACTAAGAGTAACTCCCCTGTCCACCTGAAATAAAAAATCCATACAAAATTAAACATCTATTCTAAAAAAATTAGGAGTGTGTAGGACCAAGTTTCACTGGGGCAAAAAGCAAACAAAGGAAAATTAAAAAAAAAAATTAAATAAACAAAAAATACAAAATGCAAAATTACTAAAATATTCCAGCGTATACAACTGTACACGTTACTGTTAACAAGGGCATTTAGGTAATTAAACATGGTGCACATTTAGTATAGTGAGAAATATACACATGCCATAAAAACCAAGCAAGTACATGCATAGCAGTTCGCCTTCAATTCATAGAGACAGAGATCATTGGTTTAAAATTGTGGGCGCAATTTGATGGACAAAGTTACTTCAGAGAGATGTTTAAGTAAAAGTGGAAGACTAGGTTTTGCTAGAGTTTTGACTGAAGTCAATGCAGCTGATGACCTTCCTAGCTTTGTCGAATTTTCCTATCCTGTGATTGGTTCTTTTCCAGCCAAAGTGGGTAAACTTGAGGTGACTTATCAATGGAAACCGCCTTTATGCACTCATTGCAAAGTGTTTGGGCACTCTTTTAATACTTGTAAAATTAGGCCTAAAACAGAAGATGAAGTTTCAGCACAAGTGTTAAAAGACGCTTTGAAAAACAACAATGATGGTGAAACAGTTGATTTAAAAAACCAGTGTGTTGAGGACGGCTCTAAAGTTGTTAGTCAGAAAGGAAGGGTATCTCATAAGTTGAATTTTGATAATAATAAAAGTCAATGGCAGTCAACAGAAGCAAAAGGTATCAAGCAAAATGCAGTTAAGAATAATCATGGTATTAAAGACAATATTGCTATGGAGGAAACAAATTGGAATGTGGAGGCCCAGAAAAATCGAAATCAGAATGTTTTAAGGAAAACAGATAAAGGGAAGGGCATTGATGGTGAAGGTAATAATAAGACATATTCCAAAGATAGAATTGAAACAAACAATCCTTTTTATGTATTAGTAGATGATGAGGGTAATGGTGATTGATGTTAAGTTTGATAATATTGCTCCGATATATCTAGTATAGGTCCTCGAGTTTCGCTCAAATTAGTGTTATTCATGTTGTAATCCTCGTTGTATCATTTCCTTATCAATAAAATTATCTTGCTTTTCAAAAAAAAAAAAAAAAAAAAAAATTTGTGGGCGCAATAGTCAAAAATTATTTTGACCTGTATTAGGATTACCTGTTGTTCAAGCCAGTAACCTAACCCACCCAACTTGCCACCTTCAGTACTGGAAAATATTTATATTCTGAACATAAATAGAATAGTTTCTGAACATTAGTTGATTCACTAGAGTGATAAAATGGAAGAGAATGGAGAGAATTTTGAGAGAATAGTTTTCCCCCGCTACTGATGCTGTAAAGGTGTTAAAGTGAAGACCTCATGTTTTCAGGTTTCTCTTTTTTAATATTCATTAGATTAGATTTTGTTCTTTTTTTTCTCTCGAGTTATCTAACATGAAAAAATCACGAACTTGAATAACATGCACCGTTTGAATACTAGCACGGACATCTTTCATCAAGTGATGAAATACCATTGTTATAGAAGTCTTGTGGGTCGGCCGAAGGGCCGATTTGGGAACAAGCCCTTCCCATTTCGTTCAAAAACGCCTAAATACTCGGTCAACGCTAAAAGTTTGGTCAAAGACGGGCTGAGTCGGATATGAGTCGGCCCGACTCGACCGATTAGTCCTTCCAAGGTTCCGAACGACTCGTCCTGACTCGCGACTTTTACAACCTTGTGAAAAACAAGAAACAATTGAGACATATACTATATGAAAAGAACATAAGATACCCTGTACATACCTGAATTTGCTGAATACCGGTCAAATCTTTGCAGAAATCGCTTAAGAGCTGATTGCACGTTGGACGAACATATGTTTGGAAACAAGCCTCAAGTTGACCAGTCACACTACTCACTATAACCGAAGGGAATTCGATAATCTCCTGCGGATGAGGGTTCCTTTCTTTATCACATGTAGCCTCAAAATCAATAACCACAAAATAATGAAACTCTTGATGTTGCTGATGTGGAAAATCACACGGGTAACTTTGAGGAAACATGGCAAACGGAGCATATTGAACCCGATTATTATTCACCAACAAAGGGTAAAATGGTACATCAATATTGTTATTCAACTGGGCCTTTTTTATGTCAGCAGGATGCAAAGGCCATGAACCAATGTACGCGGCTGGTTTTTTATTAGGTTCGATTGTAGAATCGAGTAGTTCAGTAGCGATTGTGGGTTCTACTTCTAGAAAACTTGCATGACCAATAACCTCGTTTTTAAAACCTTCCATTGGACTCCCATTACACGGTTGCGGTTGAGGGAGTCCAATGCTTTGGAGGCCCGTTGGTGGGGCCTCACAGTTCTTTTGAATTGAATCTGAAATTAAAGAATATCAATCGTTAGAATGTCGAAATTAACTTATAATCAAATCAGAATCAGATAGATTTGAACAAAAATAACTGTGGACAAGATGTTATGATCAAACCAAAATGCTAAATAATACAGGAAAATGATAATATGTTAAACACCATCAAAAAAATCTTTCGAAAGCACTCAACAGTATAGTTTTAGAAGTGGGTGGTGACGGAAATTGCTACTTAAAGGTTTGTTTTATAAGAATAATAAACTTATATTGCACTAACTTATGCATAGATGATGTATTTTCTCCTACAGTAGTAGGATCAATTCATAATATACGAAAAGTATTCCACTTATATATATAGATTCGTAAGAACTGTTTCTGATCCCTAAGCTCTGACTGTGGCTATGCTAGTTAGCATTAGCCACTCTTAAAAACTTGTAATTCAAATAAAGAATAAACTCTAGCAACTTCAAAAATAACAAAAGAAATTGTTTCTAAAATCTAAATCTAAATATAATATATAATGTTACAATATAAAAAGAATTTTTTCAAGATCAAAGATGAGCATCTCGGCTACAGCTTGTACTAGAAATTCTTTGCCAGAAATACAACAATAAGGAAAACGATACTTTTGTAACTAAAGTGATCATCAATATAGTGCATGACATGTTTGAAAACTTGCTAGACCTCGTAAACTTGATGAAGAAATGGTGAAGATATAATATTTGAAAAAGAGAGTTTTAAGCGCTAAGGATGCTAATTACCAAAAATTGTTCCTACTCATGGTAGAATAATCACTCATGTTTTTTTTTACTCCAGTAAAGCCTCGAGGATAAGTGTACGAATCTTCTGATAGCCATATCAAGGTTTAAAAAAACGGAAACGTGCCTCGAGGCGTTTTCCCTTTGTGAGGCGAGGCGTACGCCTTGAGGCGAACCGAGGCGTACGTTCGAGGCGGAGTTAAAAAAATACATAAATATATAAAGTCCTAAATGAATCCACAATACAAAATATAAAGTCCATTATTATATTACAACAAATTAATGATTCCACAATAGACAAAGTTCAATATAAATATATAAAGTCATAACCTTTCAAACATATTCGAAGTTCAATATATAAGTCGTAAACTTAAAAACATTTATACTAATTTTAAATTATATATACTCCGTAATTCAACTAAAATTAAGATTGTTATATTTTATAATGAATAACTATTTTTTTTTTACTTCACATCCTTTTAATTAACACTATCAAAATCACATAGATTACAAATACAAAGTAATATGGACGGACCGGTATTTATATTTATATTTTATATATCGATGATAATATATGTAAGACTATATTGATTACATGACAATAATAATATTGGGTTATCAATATAGATTACTAAGGACTCACCTGTTACTTTAATAAACAAGAGGGTTCAAAAGGAAAACTAAATAGATAAAGTACACAACTACAAAGGGAGAGACGTGTCTCTTTCCCCACCCCACAAAATAATAATATATCTCCTTCCTCTTTCTTTTATGACCTGCAACTAAAACAACTACTGTAAATTTTCTCTCTCTCTTTTCGATTGTGCTTGAAAACATAAATTACTAACACTAGACTCGCCATTTTTTGCTAAACAACATGAGGCGCACTCTTCTAATAATTTACTTTGTTAGAAGAGTGATAGAGAAACTGCCATAGATTACTTTTTTGGTAAACACTGTGAGGCGCACGCCTCTGCTATCGAACCGCCTCTTTCCAAAATCGAACCGCCTCTCAATTTTGAGGCGTACGTTTTATCTGAGCTGTGAGGCGCACGTTCCAAAACGCAAAAAATGAAAATCGCACCGAGGCGCGCCAATGCCTCAACCGTTTTTTAAAACCATGAGCCATATATGTGACAATTATCTCGAAGCTACTGAAATGCTAAAAAATTAAGAAAGAGACCAGAAAAAGAAAGATGTGATGGGAAGAGAAAAAAAAAAAACCAAAATCTTAAGAAAGGTTGCAGAAATTGCTACTCGGGGAGTATTAGTCAGGACTTTTTACGAAGTAATTGGCAACTAGGGAAGTTCTCCGGGAGTAACTGGATGTTGACCAAGTTTGACTTTGAACGATTTTGATCGAATTTGATCGAATTTTGACCAATATTTGACCAATTTTCCGCATAATATCAAGTTTGGGACGAGTAATCCGAGTTATGGCCAAATAATCCTAAGTATCCTGGCGATTTAATTTATTTTTGCTTACCTCCTTTAACCCCTCCCACAATGAGTCTATAACAATTGCAAAAGAAATTGTTTCAGAAATCTAAATAAAACTAGAAAGAATTTTTCAAAATCAAAGATGAACATCTGGGATACACATATTGTACGAGAAATTCTTTATCGGATATGGAACAATAAGATGAGAAATTGCATGACATGTTTGAAAAACTGCATGAGGATGACGAAATAGCAGAAGATAGAACTGATTAGAGATGAAAAAGATAGTTTTGATTTATAAGAATGCTAGTAACCAGAAAATATTCCTACTCTTTGTAGAATGATCACTTCGTGTCTTTTTCGATTCCACTAAAGCCTCAAGGCTAGGTTCTCAAGAATTGGAATCGTCTGATACAGCAATATTTGTGACAATTATCTTCTATTATTATACTTATCTCGAAGCTACTGAGATACAGAAAACTAAAAGGAAGTAAATAGAAAAAGAAAAATGTGATGAGAAGACTAATATTCCTAAATCTTAAGTAGCTCAAAAGACCTACAGTTCTATATGATTGTCATTTCTTTTACTACTAATTGTAAATTGTAAATGCACAACATCCCCCTATGCAAATATCTTGAAAATTGCATATAACAAATGAATGATATTTGAACTTTTAAAATCTCGGTATCGTTTCCTTTCCTAACACTCTAAATACTTCCATTTGACCATTCTATCAGGAGATAACGAGTTAGACTAATTATCTTGTCCATTTACTCCAAAAAAGTAATAAAAAAAACATCCAGAGATAGCCCAGTAGTTGGGCCCTAATTTCCTCCAACGAGGTCTCGGGATCAAGGTTGTAAAAGTCACAAGTCATGGACAAGTCGGTCGATACCCTGGAGAGACGAGTCGATCAAGACAGGTACGGGATAGAGACCAATCGGGCGGCGAACATTTTTGGCTAAAAAGATAGTCCCCGAATCGAGGTGTCAGCCGACTAGGCAGACATGGAAAAGGGTTAGAAACAGGCACGGTACTCCCAAGTAGGTCGCGTACATCTGAGTAAAAATAATCCCCTTACCCAAGTAGCCTGCCTGAACTATAAAAAACCTTATCCGTTTGTAAATCTTATTTGAAAAACACTAACTTTATCCTTAGCTTAAAGCCTAAAACATGAGTAATAGGCAAATAACATAGCCTAACTATAACTTACTTGATGGGAGGTCTCTTAAGCAACGATGATGATGCTTACAGTTTCATTATGAGATTACGTCATAATTGGTCACATGTTTTGGTTTCAGTACAGTAATTTTTATGTGTTGTACTTGTACTTGTACATTAAATTTCTTCAAGTTCTATCGATTGAAACCATATAGACACAAGTCCTTAGTAAAATGAATTTTGTCACACTGATTTAGGCAATGGATATGGAAATCGAAGGAAAAAAAATACACTTCAAAACTAAAACACAGTTCAGTCGAACATTTGGTTCAAGTTCTTTAGTAGCATCGATTGTGTCAGTTATCTATTAACGTTTAGGCCAGGATTCGTCCAAATTAAACTTGAACTTGGACTATAATCCAACAATCTGACTAATGACAATCAAGGTTGCAAAAATAACTACTCGATGAGTACTCAGTGAGAAACTTTTAAGAAGTACTCGGCAACTCGGACAGTAATAGAATGTTGACCGAGCTTGACTTAGACCAATTTTTGACCGACTTCCAAGTAATAACGAATTTTGGCCGAGCTTGACCGAGTAATCCAAATAATTTGACCAAGTAGTCAAAAAAGTTTTTCCCGAGTAACCACGAGTTGTGCAACATACACAGAAATATAGAACAAACAATCTGCATAGTCCTCTTGCAAGCGAAAAGCATCATTTTGAAGCATAAAGTAATTAGCATGTTTTGTCATCTAGTATAACGATAGTTTCAATGTAACAAATAGTAGTAATTTCAGGTGAAATAATTTATATCCATCAAACCTGATGTATGAACCTTATATTAATACAATGTAGAACCATTTAGGACTCGTTTGTAACAAAAATCTTTAGTAACTCATCTAGCATAATAACCCTACAAAACTATCCATACTTGACCTATCAACCGAACCCTTCATAGCTTTACAAAAAGCCATTGTTCCATAAACCATAAACGTATGTATCGACTATAAGCATATCCTCAAATGACCTACAAAGTTCACTTTACATTATATCAAGTTAACCAATCGTCATTACAAAATATATTTAAGCTAAAAACCTACTTTTGTGTTTTTGTTTAGTGTATATACAAAGTTTTTGATGAACATATTTGTAATGGTATTTACAGTAAATATATCTCCATCTCCATCTCCATCATAGTAAAAAGAAAAGGCTATTTACAGTAAATATATCTTCAGACTACTTACAAACTCATCATCCAAAATTAATATATAATGCCCAATAAACCCTATCACTATCAAATTGCATGTTAAGGTGTTACCATATGATAATTAACCTTAACCATAGAATAGAAATAAATAAATAAACTGAATTTCAAGATCGTGCAATAAATAGCTTGATACCGTAACAACACACTGTATATAAAAAAACAAAATTAAATATAATATTAATAGAATTAAAAGTAGGAACCTTGATTGTTGTTGTTTTGTAACGAAGTCATGATCAATGAAGTGGATGAGATCTACAAGAAAGTACATCAGATCCCCCTTTGTTAACCTAAAAATCAAAAATCACATCAATTTAATTTTGATTATGATTATGATATGATAAATACGAGAGAGCATGAGGGATTAAAACAAAAAAACGGAAAAAAGAAGAAGCCCTAGATTATTTTCTTGCCTGAATTTTAGATTTTTTTAGATTAGAGTAAAAGTAAAAGTAAAAATAAAATAAAAAAAGTAAATAGAATAGGTGTTTAGGTCATCATCGGATGCAACCTAGTAACTGGTGCTTATTTGGGCCGAACATTCGATCCAACCTAATTTTGAACACCTGCATAATCCTTCTATTAAAAAAATAAATAAATAAATTCCTTTTATCAATTATTAATTATTCATTTAAATGAAAAATGCCCTCAATCTCGTTTTGTGTGCCAAACGGCATTTGACCTTAGTTAGGCAAATTTCACCACCCACAAACCATCTGTGTTCTTTCCCATATCATACTCCCTTAATTCCCTTAATAAACTCTAACTTTGTCTCCGACAACAACGGTTTCATTAGTCCAACCGTCCAGTAGCATGATACTTCAATTTCGACACCTGATTTTCCATTCTCGGGTGACGGTGGGTCTCGCTTTATGTTACACCGCCACTTTTTGTAAATGTTGCGGAAGCATTATATTAATTAAACCAATTGTAAGTAACTAGAGAGGGTGAATAGTTACTTAATACGATTTATAGAACTTTTTTGATGATCAACAAGATTTGAACAATCATTGATCAACCTAATCAACTCAAACTCAATGTGTGTAGTGTTTATGTGTGAAGTAATGCGGAATGTAAAGTAAGGAACATAAACACAAGGATTTATATTGGTTCGGGTGAATGTTAACTAATCCACCTTAATCCACTCACCGATTCACTAATCGGGAGTTTTGCTTCACTAAGCCTCTTTCTCCAAATCCGGTGGAGATCCGATTTACAAGTCTTGTACTCCTTTGTAGACAACAAACCTAATCTTTCTATCCCTTTGAAAGATTACCTCTAACTTAGATCAATTTGTCTTCACCTTGGACAAGTATTAATCCCCAATGGAATTAATCAACTTCATAGTCCCTTTAAGGAAGATGATAGCTAAGCTAACTTATGCTTCTAATTACAAAGTATAAGACTCACCCTTTCTAGTGATGATAATCCTAAGACAATTAAAAGGATAATAAAACACGAAGTAAACTCACAAAGATGGTAATTTGATAGTAAGTTTACAACCTTTCTACAATCTATGAGATTATAGAACTTCTCTTGCTAATCACAAAAATATATATGAATTATGATCTTGTGATTCTCTGATGAATTTGAGTTGAAGCATGCAAGAGGGTCAAATCTTCAAAGCTCTCCAAGTCTTACTACTTATAAAGAGAGGAAAAAAAACTAGTCATTGTTGCGGCTCAGCCCACGGTCGATCGTGGGTCGACCGTACACGATTTAGTCCAAAATACTTATCCGTTGTATAGCCGTTTGAATCAGTTTTGAACTCAAATCTTTGGATTCTTTATTTCATTTAATACCTGCAAAAGATACCCAACATCCTATACAAGTTCTATATGCATAAAGTGTTCATTTATCTTGGATGTATTGCCTTGATAGTGACTTGTTATGTTCAAAGTGGTAAGTATAACATTCTTGAGTACAAGTCATGATAATCATTTGAGGCAATCTCAATTTTGTCATAATCTTTTGTTTGTAATTAACACATTTGCTAAAGTCCTATTGGTTGGTCAACATGTCATTGATGACAATAACCCACTTAATCACAAAGCACATTAATATTCATCTTTAAGCTTGTTTGTGTATTAAGTAAGTGTATTCATAATGTCTTAACAAGTGAACCAAGTAATATCAATTGAGTATGTTGTAAGGCATTAAGTTAATCAAGACTAGACCATTCTTAAACTTGTTTCTAGACTTAAGCAAATCCTGTGTGTGTTAATAATTCTTTATCCTTTTAAGACCATTAGATTATGACTCATTAATTGTTATCCAAGTAGCATGGGTATATTGAAGTAGTCCGAATACAAGTTGATGGTTTTCTAACTTGTAGTATATAGCAAGACAAAGTTCATACATATATTAAGTAACTACTAGCATGTTGGTGTGAAGACCCGTCCTAATTCATAAGGACGAATACAATAACATATGAATACATTGCGAGGTATTTGACCTCTATATGATACATTTTACAAACATTGCATTCGTTTTTAAAAGACAACTTTCATTACATCGAAAGATGACAGGCATGCATACCATTTCATAATATCCAAACTATAAATGACCTAATCTGTCATTTACTTAATAATAATCTTTATTGAACTCAACGACTTGAATGCAACGTCTTTTGAAATATGCCATGAATGACTCCAAGTAATATCTTTAAAATGAGCAAATACACAGCGGAAGATTTTTTTAATACCTGAGAATAAACATGCTTTCAAGTGTCAACCAAAAGGTTGGTGAGTTCATTATTTTATCATAAACAATCATTTTCATCATTTTAATAGACCACAAGATTTCTAGATATTTAATTGTACACGTAACCCGAGTACAAAATAACACGCGTAACCCCCGAATTAAAAATCATTCATATGGTGAACGCTTGATAACCGAACTAACATGATGCATATAGAATATCCCCATCATTCCGGGACTCTCATCGGACATGATAATCGAAGTACTAAAGCATTCGTAACCCGAATGGGACGTGTCGAGGTCCATAGATTTATCTTTAGGATTTGCGTCAATTGGTGGCAATTATCATAAACACCAATTCTTAGGCTACCAAGCTAAAAATGGGCATATTCGATTTCGATAATCCAACCATAGAATGTATTTTCGATTACTTGTGTCTATTTCGTAAAACATTTATAAAAGCAGCGCATGTATTCTCAGTCCCAAAAATATAATAAAAGGGAGTAATTGAAAGGACCCCTCCTAATCCATCTGGACGAATACATTACATTTGGTTACATCGCGAGGTACTTGACCTCTATATGATACATTTTACAAACATTGCATTCGTTTTTAAAAGACAAACTTTCATTACATCGAAAGTTGACGGCATGCATACCATTTCATAATATATCCAACTATAATTGACTTAATAATAATCTTGAAGAACTAGACGACTCGAATGCAACGTCTTTTGAAATATGTCATGAATGACTCCAAGTAATATCTCTAATATGAGCAAATGCACAGCGGAAGATTTCTTTCATACCCGAGAATAAACATGCTTTCAAGTGTCAACCAAAAGGTTGGTGAGTTCATTAGTTTATCATAATCATTCATTTTTATCATTTTAATAGACCACAAGATTTTCATTTCCATTTCTCATAAAAATACGTCCCATGCATAGAGACAAAAATAATCATTCATATGGATTGAACACCTGGTAACCGACATTAACAAGATGCATATAAGAATATCCCCTATCATTTCGGGACATCCATCGGACATGATAAAAACGAATTCGAAGTACTAAAGCATTCGGTACTTTGGATGGGGTTTGTTAGGCCCAATAGATTTATCTTTAGGATTCGCGTCAATTAGTAGATCGGTTTACTAATTCTTAGGCTACCAAGCAAAAATGGGCATATTCGGCTTCGATCATTCAACCATATAATGTAGTTTCGATTACTTGTGTCTATTTCGTAAAACAGTTATAAAAGCAGCGCATGTATTCTCAGTCCCAAAAATATATATTGCAAAAGCATTTAAAAAGGGAGTAATGAAACTCACAATACTGTATTTTGTAGTAAAAATACATATGACGGCATTGAACAATTGAACAATGCAGGGTTGGCCTTGGATTCACGAACCTATATCATTTGTATATTTATTAATATACATATTCGTAATCGATCAAATTTATATATATATATATATATATATATATATATATATATATATGTATATATATATATATATATATATATATATATAACTTTATTAGTTATATTATTTTTATATTGAATATATATATATATATATATATATATATATATATATATATATATATATATATATATATATATATATATGTTTTATATTTTTAGTTTGTATATAAAAATATTAGTTTTGTTATGTTATATGTATTAAATATTATATACATATATATATTTTTTCATTTGTTTGTTAAAATAGTAATTATAATAATACCAAAATAATATTAGCAGTGATTAAAATAATAATAATGATAATACTAGTGTTAATAATAATGATAATAATATTAATGATAGTTTTAATGATAAATCTTATAATAATGATATTAACAGTAGTTTTTAATAAAATGGAAAGTTTACTAATAATGATAATGAAAATACTGTAATAATTTTGATAATAATACATAATACTTAATAATTATAATTATTATAACAATCTTATTACTAATGATAATCTTAATAATAATACTTTTGTTAATAATAATAATAATAATAATAATAATAATAATAATAATAATAATAATAATAATAATAATAATAAGTTTACAATAATACTAATACTAATATTAATCATAGTAATAATAGTTTGTATTGTTTTCATAATAACAATAATAATAATAACCTTAATCATAATAATATTTATATTGATATTAATAATACTAATAATAACATTAGTAATACTTAATGATGTTACATAATAGTAAAATGATAATAATAATAATAATCATAATATTACTAATACCTAATAATAATAATAATAGTTAATTACTACTTATATTAGTAATATCAATAACAATAATAATTATAATACTAATATTAATAATAATAACAATAATAATCATAACAATAATAATCATATTAATAATAATTATAATTATAATAATAATAATTAATATTAATAAGTAATAATAATAATACATAAAAACTACCTCAAAGGAAGGATTTTCCAAAAAAAAAAAAAAAAAAACAGCCCATGCCCGGGCTCGAACCTGCGGCCTCCCAATCACCCAACATGTGCCTAACCATCCGTCTGTTTTGATTTTTCCTGGTTTAATACCCCGATTAAATCATATATCCTATTATTATCCGTGTCACTATTTCTTCTTCTTCATAAAAAAAATTGAATCGACCAACATCATAACAGTTGGGTTATTTATTTGATTTGGGACTTGTATTGATACAGAAAGGATCGATTATAACCCAGGTGTGATGTCAAGGCTTTCTTTTTCTTTTTTTTTTCTTTTTTTTAAATCGCTGTAATAGAAAAAAAAATGTAGCGAAGAACACTTAAATTGATTTTTGATTTTTAGAATGTTTCAGCTCACGAGTTCAACATGAAATATGTTTTAAATCTTTCATAGAAACTATCTGAATAATCAATTTAACTTAAAACAAAGCATAAAATTCGAATTTGATTAAAGAACAAAAGTTGACTTTTTAAATTTTAAACTTTGACTCCATAATTTGAAATGGTTTTGAAGAATTGGAGGTTAAGACTTTGCAGAATGTTTGAATGAATCAAATCTAACAACTCTGCATTAACAAATTTGAAAATCATTACGAAATCGAGTTTTGGTAAAAAAAAAATCATACGTACAGGGGAAACTAGCTGTGTTCCTCTTTTCTGTTTTCATTTATCATATAAAAACAGCTTTAATTTGGTTAATGATAAAGAAAATGGTGAACTAAATGATTTCCTTCATATCCTTGAGCAATACGGTTGTTTTATAGTGAATTGAGATGTCGATAGGTATCTGCTCGATCCGACAAGAACAAAAGAGAAAAAATAAAAATAAAAAGAATGATATAGACTTCTAATAGAATTTGGTTTGTATTGCAAATGGAATCAATGACTTTAAGTAAATTGAAAAGATCAGATAAGTATTTGTAACAAATTTTTGTAGTTACCTGAGTTTGATTTACATTTAATAATTATTAATTATAATAAATATATTAATATTAATAATAATACCATTAATAATTATTATAATAATAATAAATAATAATAATGATATTAATTACAAAATTGATAATAATAATAATATTACTATGGATAATAATAATAATAATAAATTGTATTTATTTTTTTGATAACTATAGAATTAATGATTTTTAATGATAATGGTAATAATAATAATAATAATAATAATAATAATAATAATAATAATAATAATAATAATAATAATAATAATAATAATAATAATAATAATAATAGAAATAATAAATGATAAGAAATTTAATAATATCAATAAAAATTATACACATAATAATACTAGAAGTAACATCAAAATAATACTAATAATAATAAGAATAATGTTAAAAATAATAAAATAATGATAATAAAATTATAAATGGAAATGACAATTTTTAGTAATAATGATAATAATAATAATCATAATAATAACTAAAATTATAAATTTTACTACTATATATAATAATACTGGTATTAATAATGATAACAACAATATTAGTAATTAAATGTATCTAATTATATATATATATATATATATATATATATATATATATATATATATATTAATAATACTGATAATAATAATAATAATGAAAGTAATAACATTAATATAACAACTATAGTTTAACTTGTAATTTACTACATTAATATTACATATTACTAATTATGTCATACTTAATAATTATATAATACATATAATATTTATATCTTTTGTATATATTCAAATATACATATCATAATAATTATTTATAGAAATCATGTATATTTAAATATATATAGCTCCATTTTAATTTACAACTTATTTATTTTGTATTTTATTTTACATATTTAATTTAAATTATGTTTTATTACTTCTAATTATTATATATCCTCATATATATACATATTTATTTACAAACAATTGTTCGTGAATCGTCGGGCACAGTCCAAGGTTAACTGAATCCATATAAACAGCTCGAAAATTTTGAGACTCAACATTACATACTTTACTTATCATATCGAAATCATATAAGATTAAGTTTAAATTTGGTCGAAAATTTCCGGGTCGTCACAGTACCTACCCGTTAAAGAAATTTCGTCCCGAAATTTAATTGGGATCATCATGGCTGACAATAAAAATGTTTTCATGACGAATATGAGTTGATAAAATATAGCTTTTATCATCATTGAGTAATACAGATAAAATAATTCGATTACTCTAAGCGTACGAGTGAAGTTATCACAAAATAGTGAAATGAGATATTAAATTTTCGTCATATCTTTTGACGTAGATTGGGTTGATTTCCGGAATTCAAAGGATTTAGAGAAAATCTTTGAAATTTGAATAAGATTTGATTCTTCGGGATTTAAGGGAATTAGGATTTCTTTAGTTAAATGCGGTCATCTGTCTTGATTGTTACGTCTGATTTTTCCTTTATAAAGTAAACCCTTCCGTTCCATTATTCTCACAATTCCTATACTTTCTTTCTTAGTTCATACATCCAAAAGATTATGAAAATGCTTAATCCCGTTCTAATCCTTGGTATTTTCCTAATTATCATTTCTGTCATCCTTATTTTCAATCTTCCACCAGAAAATCTGTTTACTTCTACTATTACCTTGGGGTGATACTATTCTTAATTCTACCGTGTCTTTATATTGCTATTCGTATTAATATTCAAGGTTTGTAACCTCCGTGTTGTTATTGGTGTGACAACCCGGAAATTTCCAACCAAATTTAAACTTTAATCTTTATATGTTTCCGACACGATAAGCAATATTTGTTAAGTTAAATTGCAAGAATTTTAAACTATGTTCATACATTCATTCAATCTCGACCATGTTCCAACGATTCACGAACCATTAAACGAATATGATTATATATGTATATGTGTATATATATTATAACTTGAAATGTAAACAAAATATTAGATTAAATACTTTATATGATTGTATCTGTTTCAAAATATTTATCAATGGAATTAGAAGATAAGATCAAATGATTGAATTATCAGATATATTGAATTATGATTACAAGTCTCTGTTGAAAGGCCCACGTTGATTTGAGAAATCTTTCCGTTTTAACAATATTCGGAAAATGGTAAAGTGATTTATAAATAAGAACAAATTGTCAATCATTGAGAACTAGACAAAGGATAGTGGAAGATTGAATCTCATAAAGACTCGATTGATCTATTTAGTTTCAAACGTACAAAAACGTTTTCAGTTTAAAAAGAACTTTATTATTAAAACATATATAACTTTTATAAATATCTAGAACCACTTTTGACAACTCATTACTTAACTAGTATGATAAAGATAACGATATTTATATTTTATTTTATTAAATATATATAACGATTTAAATTAATATTATATATATTTATACGCGTATTATACGTATATAGTTTTATACTTTTACTATACTTAAACTTTACCTTTACTTTATTTTTACTTTACTTTAACTTTAATAATTCACTTTAATAATTCATACTTTAATAATTCACTTTAATAATTCATACTTTAATAATTCACTTTAATAATTCATACTTTAATAATTCACTTTAATAATTCATACTTTAATAATTCACTTTAATAATTCAAAAATCTATTATAAATAGAATTCAATAGGTTTCATTATTTCATAGAAACTTGAAAATATTTTTCTCTAAACTCTCTCAATCGATTTACATATATATTTACTCTGTATTATTTCAAGATATTATTAGTATACATAAAATATTACGACGGAGTGCTGTCCGAGTGATTTCGAAATTGTTTTTCGAGTAGGATAGGATTAAGGAAATTATGGGTTATAGCTATGGAGGTGATTGAGTATGGTTCATGGGTATGCTCGTGAGGTCAATATAGTGTTTATCATTTCCGTTGCGTCTACGTACCTTTCCTGCAATATTGAATCTCAATATTGATACGTGAGTACTCATAATTTAACTTTTACATACTAATAGTGTATCCCTGACTAGTGCTCGAGTATTTAGGATTATGCATGCTTGTACTTTTGATATTGCCCTTAGACAGGTTAGGTTGAATATTGAATTAGTTACACTTGCGGTTGAGATAAGGTATAAGATATGCATGTCCTTGGAAAGCTAGCGAAAAATTAAGGACTTTTCCTTTAGATATCGAATGGTTTCGACGAACGGATTAGAAGTTATAATCAATTGAATTTTCGATATTTTTATTAAAAATGATTATTATTATCGTCGTTTTTATCGTCGTTCTAGTTTTATCTTATTATTATCATTATTATTATCTTTATGTAACAACCCAACATTGATTTACCAAAAACACGACACACAAAAAAAAAAAAATCTGTGACTGCCCATCTGGACGGCGTCCAGAAATCGGGACGGTGTCCAGCCTTTACAACTGGGACGGCGTCCAAGGATTTGGGACGGCGTCCCAATGAACTAAAAAGTACTGATCAGTTTTTGTTTACACGCGAGCGAAAAACTCGCTCCCCGACACTTTTCAACGAAACCATTTTCACAATATGACATATTAAGTAAAACTAAGATATTGCTACCATAAAAACAAGTTTTACAACCCCGGGCTCACAATGACCCGTTTTACAAATAAAGTAGCAGTTTCGACCCATTTATCTCTTTAGACGGATTAGAACTCTACAACCCAACCCGATACCAAGAGCATAATCCCGGGGACTACTAAAACCCCCATCCGCGTCCAATTATCCGAAAGCTACCCCATCAAGCCCAACCGCTCCTGCACGTCTAGTTCAACAACTAGCTAGCATCAATAACACAATACCTGTAAAAAGGTAAACAACGAGAGGGGTAAGCCGAGGCTTAGTGAATGCAATAATTATACACATACATATATAATATACCTACTTGCAAACACTTACTCACATACCGCATACATGCTAGCAACACAATTAGCTTATCATCACAATTACAAGCTATAACCTCCAATAATCAAGCTAGCATAACAAAAGCATATATAATATGAACAAATATAATATGCTTACGCTACAACACAAATAACCATGGTTAACCAATAGTACAAGGGAACGGCGCTCGCGAAAACGCCATCGGTGTTCATAACATCCGTTAGGGCACTTAACACCTCGCACCACTAACCCCTAGGGTGGCACCTTAACACCTCGGCACATCACCCCGAGTGGCATCTTAACACCTCGATGCAACACTCATTATTTTACGGAGTGGTGTCTTAACACCTCGACACTACACTCCTAGGTGGCATCTTAACACCTCGATGCTACACCCGAGTGGCATCTTAACACCTCGATGCTACACTCTTCACGTGAAACATGGTGTCTTAGCACCTCGACACTACACATTTCACGCTACAACAAATAGATACATTATATACCTACACATATAATTATTCCACTCACCTCGAATTGCCCGCACAAGTCATAAACGTACATCGCCTTCAAAAGCAACCGAGCAAACCTTTTACCTATAATACGCATATAGATATACAAACAATCAACATACATTCTCTACGAGAGAATTCGACTTCAACACCCTTAACCAAGGGTTTACACCTATCACCACAAACCGCCCATTTAGACACATAAAGTGGACTTCACCAATTACCACTACGGGTGGTAATTCCGACCCATCCAAAAAGTACAATTTAACCAAAATTATATTTGACACCATTTAAACCAATCTAGGTCTTAACCAAAATTGTTTATCATCCAATTAATCCAAAATTAAAGTCATTACCAAATTTGACCCATCTAAGTCAACCCATTTTGACATAAGTCCCAAAAACATCTTTAATCACTAACGGCTAGTGACTAACTTTCCAAAATACCATTTAACACTTGAATCAAACATTTATATACTTGGTTCATCAAATCTTGACCCATAACTTAGTTTGACACCGAATCAAGCTTACTTGACCCAAAATACCCATTCGACCCATTTTGACCTAGATTAGGGTTTACACCTAAAAATCAAGTCAACACAAGTGTTCTAAGGTTTAACTAACACATGCAAGGTCCAAACTAACAATTCCATCAATTGAAACCCTAAGTCACCAATTCGGGTTTACATACATGAATCTTCCCCAAAAACCCCCAAACTTCACAATAAATGGGTTATAACTCTAACTAGCACAAACTTTAACTCAAACAATAATCTTAACAAAGAAATTCGGATTTAGAGCTTACCAACACTACCACTACGTAGCCGTGAACGAGGTGAACAACTTTAACTCTTGAGACCCGACCCGAATCACACTTCTTCTTCTCCAAATCCCCAACTCTCTCTCGCTAGAACCTCTCTCTCTCACTAGGGTTTGATGAGAGAGTTTGAGAAGGTGAAATGGGGATAAGAATGAGAGTGGATCAGTTTTAATGGCTCAAAACCGACCCCCAAGTGAAAAGACTCAAATACCCTGTTTTAAAACCTTTAGAATACAGCTGCTGGCCTGTCAGGCACTTTGGACGGCGTCCAAAATGGCCGGACGGCGTCCCACCCTTCATTCTTGGACGGCATCCCAAAGTCTGGACGGAGTCCCAATGAACTGAGCCTGAAAATGAACTTGTTTTGGTCGTAACTTTCAAACCGTAGCTCCGTTTTTGATGAACCAAATATCGTTGGAAACGTAATGAGATTTACTATCCAATGGTAAGGTTTTAGAACATCAACTCTAATTTTATTTGGGATCCAAATATACACTTACGTGCCTCGTATTTCGAATGTCGTTCGAAATAACTCGTAACTGAAAAACGGGTGTTACAACTCTCCCCCACTTAAATTGGATCACGTCCTCTTGATCCGCACAAACATTAGAAGTTAAGCACTTTTCTCACGAACATTTCCGCTTCCAACGCGGAGTCACAC
The DNA here is from genome assembly GCF_046630445.1 of Rutidosis leptorrhynchoides. NCBI lineage: Eukaryota > Viridiplantae > Streptophyta > Magnoliopsida > Asterales > Asteraceae > Rutidosis > Rutidosis leptorrhynchoides. Next base: position 273,267,851 of record NC_092343.1, read on the forward strand.
AAGTAGTAAACTCATCCGAATCCTCGCTTCGTGCACTAACGCATCATAATACAACAACCGTACTTCGCAATCGTCCTAAAAGAAGGACAATTCACCGGCAACCATCGTCGTCACACCTCACGATTCCTACAAAACACAACAAAGCCCGTCATCCATAACATCATCCGTGAATTCTAAGATCCCACCACACGCTAATGATCACTAGCGTGCACTACCGCAATAAACGATATCTCATACACTCAACTTCTAGAATTTCCATTTAGGAAATACGAAAAAATACCACATTTTCCTCCAAGTTCTCACGGCTGCAACACGCAACAAGCGTCATCCATAACTATATCGCCCTATGCGATCTTCTAAATTCACTACGCCGCGAACCAAGTCTTACATTAATCCAAATCGAGAAGGATTCATGCTTCCTTAAAATTTCGTACTCATTCGGTTCATAACCGTACTACTCGACCGATCATTCCTGAATATTCTTTAGGCCAAGAACCAAACTCCCTCCGGCTCTACACCGGATCATTCCTTCAACGAAAAAAATTTTAATAACCCCGCAATAACACTTAAGAAGCACCACTTTCCCGCCGATCGATCCACACACGACTATACGTCACTGGATTAATCCAGGACGACAATAATACACCACGAATTAAACGAAACATCAACACATCGTCATAGGGTTTCTCCTCTGAACCATACAATACGGCTTCCTAGTACTAGCATAGAAGCTATTCGTATATCAAAATCCCGTCAACGGCGAATCATCATCACAAAATTTCCGCAATTCGCCACACGACTCACAAAAATATTCACCACGCCGGGTGAACTTTCCTACCTAGACCGTCCGTTAAGGATGGTCTCAACATTTCAATGCAACTAACAGTCGCATCACTAAGGAGCACACTCTCGCAAACAAACAACATCTGCGTGTCTCGATGTGAGACAGTCAAAATCGACACTCTCCGCCTCACATTCGTCCATAAAGTGGAATAATCCACTGACAATCTTCACGATTGCGTTTTCCGACAGGGAAAATACGATATTCGCCACGATATCGAACTCGTTCTCATTCAATTATACTGTCCGGGTTTCATGACAACCCAGATTTTTCACTACGGGAGCACTCGCAATGACACTTCATTCTCTCACTCCGGGATCTCAAACTTCACATTTGGTCTCATACCGCACATTGGTACTATACGACCACCTTACATAGGAAGTCTTACACTTCCTTCGATCCCATCATCACAATCTTCACGCATAACATTCCAGAGTTGTAACTCGCAATCGTAAAGCACGATCTCGAGTCAACATTAGCAACCCGTCACTCTTCCTCGTTAGGAACTCCGAATACCTATTGAGCCTTAGCACGGTACGCTCCGACATTTCACTATACATAACACCACTGGAGTTTTCCTCGGGCGTCAGTAAAAACTCCCCCACTTAGGATTTATCTCCCTATTCTCACCGCCAAGATGATAACATCCCGCGGAATTAAAATTCCACGTCACACCTGACCATTGTCACCATTGGTCATAAACATCAATTCACCGCAAATTCACTTTAAGCTCTCAGAGCCGACAGGCACAATCACTTGAGACGTCGTACACGCGATGAAATCGCACCTTCATACCACAATTCACAACTAACTACCTTAATCGTTCGAAAAGCAAACTCCACCAAAGTCTTACATATGCCTCTAAGCCTAGGCATATGTCACTCCGCTTACTCAGTCGTGCATCTCAGTCGAGATCACCCGCCCTTCCACGCAACGAACTTTTTCAACAATTGCTCACTCTCATGGAGAAGAGTGACCAATTCCGACACCATAATTACGTCTACCACAATGTCAACACTTCATCATAACCCTTCGGACTAACCGACCATTAAGTCCATCACCGGCTCACCGATCGTCTTTACCCGTCTATCACTTAAGAGCAACAAGATTTGCTCACCCGTCACTTCATAAGAAGTATTCGTCACAATGCTCTTAAACTTCGACTTTCGCAACCGTCGAATTACCATCACCCTTCGATCACTATTATAATCTCTGATGCTTCCAAGGGTATCTCACGGGCACCCTAAGCACAAAGTGATCACACCACTACCGGAGTTGAACATTACACTAGCAGGTATAAAAAGGCACCTGACGCAGTGTCATGCAGACTCCCACCACAATCAAATGAATTTTAGAAAATCGATCTTTAGGTTCCATACACCCGATGTCACCCATCTCTCTATAATAATGACCCGAAGTCATACCTACCCGACAACCTTACGGTTTATTGTCTTATCGAAAGTTCCTAGCGATCACACGCTACCCGCAGTTTCCACAAGGCCAAACGATATAGCCTAATGAGGCCCTTCATCTAACACAAGGAGATGCTCGGGGATACCAAGTCTTACACCCTTCTACATCTCGATAAAACCACTACTACAAGGGATATTCCATTAGGAATGTTGCCCTATAATCTACAACACACTAACGCAATCAACATTACACGGGTCCCACTCTCATGAGTTTAACGACCCGAAGACTCCTCGATTCACCAATTCCAAGGCGACTCACAACAAGAATCCTAACACGATTCTCTACCCACACACTCTACCGAGTGTAACTCAAAACTACAATCATTAGACTTGTCGCATTCCATTACGGAATTCAAGTCCTCGTCGCACACACGCAAGCGTAAATCGGTCATCCTAGTTACGATGGGTAACTAAAACTAATTACAATCTCAATAATGCACCCACTACTTAGGGTGGCTAAGCACGCACCAAACTCGTGAGTTAGCTCGCTCACTTAACTAACCGATTCCATCGTACACTTCCCGACTCACAAAGAACCTGATGTGATAACAAGCACATCACTCGAGACTACTATATCCTAGGAACCAATAAAAGATTCTTAATTCATCCCGTTCTACCCCAACCATGCCACGTCTCCTCCGTTCGGTACTTGTCATGTCATGTTTAGTGTCAAGATACACTTTCGTAATAATGGTGATCGGTCATTATTACAAATGCGCATCTTACCATTTCCACATGGTCACGCAAAGTACTTTACCCGGACTGACGTAACATTCACACAAAATAACACGCGATAACTCCTAGTACCCGAATGACCAAAGCCCTTACCGTGAACTTGATCACTCAAAACCGCCAAACCTTTGAATCTCTCCAATAGATTCATCTCTAAGACAACGCACCAATTAGATACCTGTATATATATATACACCAATATACAATAGTAATAAACGTACACAAGTACACCACAACGACAAGTCAACCTACAACCTAGGTGACTATCACTAAAACAACGTCCAAGTTCGCCTACTTACCTTAGGCACTAGCAATCTAAGGCACTAATTTACACGCGAAATAAGGCCCCACATCATCACACTTTGGACAAAAATAAGTCCTAGTTAGTCACCTACTCTAAGGCACTAACAAATCTCAATCCGACCCGTAATCCTACAAGTCCCGCAAATAACGCACAACCGCCAATAAGTCTAAGACTAGGCACCTATTCCAAGGTCACCTAATTCCCTTAGACTATGCTCTGATACCACTTGTAACAACCCAACATTTGTAACATCCCGTGATTTTCCGTTAAATTTATTTTAACACCGTCTTTTTTTTTTATTATAATATCTTTCGTTATTCAAATTTGTATCTTTCGTTAACTAACGTTTATAATATTCTCGTTATCTAATTATAAAGTCATCCGTTACTCGAACGTTTTTAAAATATTCGTTGGGTTAATTCCCGCACCCGCTTTGAAACTCGAGGGACCGAGATTGCCAAATGGGCAAACTAGTTGACTAGGTCAACTAGTCAACCCACTTACCACATCCATTCATTTCATCTCCACCTCCCACCTTCATCCTCCTCTTTCTCTCTACTTCCCATTTTTGAACTCAAAACCCTCAAACATAAAATCATCATCTAAATCCGATTGGAGAAGCAAACATCAAAACAAATTACATTTTCGTGATCCTCTCTTCATCCTCTACATTTTGATACCAATATCATCAAGTTTGGGTAACATTTCTAAAACTCTAGATTTCTCTAAATTCGTGTTTTTGACTTGAAAGTGTGTTAATTAGTGTCTATGGCTCATTGTGATGTCGTGTATGTAATTTGTATGCTCGATTTGTTGTTTTTGGTGTAACTAGCTTGAATATGAAAATTGCTTGCTTAATCTTTGATTTTGGATGATTAAAAGTTGTTTAATTGTTAAAGTTCATGTATTAAATGTGTTACTAGCATCATTAGCTTCAAATTGATGTGTAGGTTGATTAAGAAAACTTCAAAAACATGATTATTGATTTTGAGATGTTTGACTAGGGTTTGATAGTTCTTGACATGAATTTTTGGATGCTTGAATGTCATGGAATGTTAATTGTTAGTGTTTAGTAGTAATGTATGCTTCATTACCTTCAAAACGGCATATCATATGTGTGAATTGATTTCCCGAAACTCAAAATGCAATTGATGAACTTGAAACTTTGAAAATGGACTTTTATTGCTCACTTGATGAGATTTCGGCTATTTTAAATGATGTTATTGATTGACCATAAGTGCTTAGTTGTATTCCTCGTCAAAATACCTTTCCAACGATATATGATAGGCATTATAAGTGTTTGCGGGTCAATTGTTGTGTTAGAATTGATTTTGGCTCGTGCATACTTGTGGAAAAACAGAAACAGACCTGCACAGATGGTGGCGCGGCGCGCCCCATCCCCGCGCGGCGCGCAGATGTACCTGGTCAGATTCTGACCTCCTCGTCCCATTTCACGTGAAATGTTTGATGACCTACGGACCTCCGATTCACATGAAACTTGTTTTAATACACTTGTATATGAATAATTAGCATAGAAAAATAGTCCGGGACCCGACCCGAACATGTTGACTTTTTCGTTGACTTTGACCCGACCAAGTTTGACTTTTTGTCAAACTTAACCAATTAATTATGCAATCTTTCTAACATGATTCTATACTTGTGTCTTGCATGAAACTTGACAATTTGCCTCACATGCTACATAATCGAGTCGTGTCGAGCCATAGGACTAATTGAACAACTTTGACCCTTCGTGACTATCGTTATTGATACAACCTACTTGTTTAGGTCGAGATTAGCTTTGTCTTTGCACGCGTTTACTCGTTGAAGTACTTTATTAACTCTTGCGCTCAAGGTGAGATCATAGTCCCACTTTTACTCTTTTTGAACTTATATTTGGGATGAGAAAACATAAACGATTCTTTTGAACTAAGTGAACACAAGAACGGGAAAACAAACATTCTACATACGAGTTTAGAACAAAAAGCCTCAATTCGATTATCATTAGTTACACTTGACGGGTGTAAGCGAGAACTTATGTTATATGGCCATATGGGTTTGACAGCCCTCATCTTTGACGGTTCGCTACCGTCTACGGATGAAATATATTTTCGAGAATCAGTGTTTGTTCTAGCACTATGGATGGGGTATACAATGGATGGAATGTTAAGCTTTGATAATTGGGTGCTCGTGAATATTAACTTTTAGAATGTATTACTATTATTTCAACTTTGCAAACCTTGTGGTTCGACTTACTTACTTTTACTCACTTACTTACTTAAACCTATGATTTCACCAACGTTTTCGTTGACAGATTTCTATGTTTTTCTCAGGTCTTGCACGATATGTGATACATGCTTCCGCTCACTATTTGATACTTGCATTGGATGTCGAGTATACATGCATTACTTGGAGCGTCTTTTGACTTTACTTTAAACCGTGTCGCCTAGATTTCAAATGTACTTATAACCTTGTAACTTAACTTTTGGTTGAACAATTCTTGTAAACTTTGAAAACAATCTTTATTTTGAAATGAGGGTGACATATTTTGGTCAAACATTGTCATAAAGACTTATGACCAGGTAATGGGACCCACGTAGTCGACGCCGTCACTTGACGATTTGTCGGGGTCGCTACAAGTGGTATCAGAGCTTTGGTTGTAGGGATTTAGAGTTCATTTGTGTCCACCCCGAGTCATAGGGTACATAGGTGAATCTAGACTACAACCGGCATATAGACTGAAGTAGGAATTACTTGACTATTTGTGCATTTATACTCGAACTCTTCTATCATATCTAACTCGTATTCGATCTCGATCTTACGTTGATAAATTTTGTTGATGCGCCACCTTGACTTTATGAAGTAATGTTAAATGCACATGAGAATCAGGGTAATATAATTTCCGGGATTATATTACGGTGATTCACATGGACGTTCCGACACTATGACATAGAGAATTTAAGGCGAGTCAAGGAAAATTTTCTCTTTATCCTTATTCCATACTCCGGTTAGTATTGTTGAAAATACTAACCAACGATATTCTTGTGTCATGAAGGAACAATGGCTCACCAAGGTCAACGCAATACTCCTCTCGAAACTCTAGAACAAGCTCTTCAACGAATGATAACCACCGCCGTGGGTACGGCCGTGGCAGATCACTTTTCCAACAACACCAATCGTGGAGCCGGTAATTCATGCGAAGGTTGCTCCTACAAGAACTTCATGAAGTACAACCCTCCCACTTTCCATGGAACCGGAGGACCGGTTGTTCTCACCCGATGGTTTGAACAAATGGAGACCGTTTTTAACACAAGCGGTTGTCGAGACCAAGATAAGGTCAAGTTTTCCACCCTCACTTTCACCGGCATTGCTCTTTCGTGGTGGAACAAGTACGTACAATCGGTGGGTATTGATGAAGCCCACACACTCTCATGGACCGAATTAAGAGAAAGAATGATCACCGAATATTTTCTGCGCGACGAGACTCGAAGGCTCGAACAGGGTCTAAGGAATTTAAAAACGGTCGGGAATGACCTCGAAACTTATAATCAACGGTTCACCGAACTAGTCTCAATGTGTCCAAATCTCATGACTCCCGAATCCCTAAGAGTCGAACTTTACATGGATGGCCTCCCTAAGAGCATTCAACACGGGGTAATGGCATCCCAACCCACTAACATACAAGAGGCTTTAACCAAGGCCCGCCAAACTTTAGGAACGGCGAATGAAATGGAAGCACCGGCACCAATGGTCGGGAACCACCCGAGTAACAACAAAAGAAAATGGGAAGCCTCCCAATCAAGCAACCGCAACAATAACAACTTCACCAAAGAGCCCTTTTTCCCCGGCGACAAGAAAGGGTATGCCGGAAAACTACCTTTTTGTAACGAATGCCACAAGCATCACTTTGAAGGATGTGGCAGGTTTCGCCACCGGCGCCAAGGAAGTGGTCACATCGACAAACATTGTGGAAGTGCCACCCCCGTCCCTCGAAAGGGACCCAACACACAAAAGTCGGTCACTTGCTACGCATGTGGCCAAACGGGTCATTTTAGGAATGAATGCCCAAATAAGAAAATCAACCCCAACGCACGCCGTTAAACTTTCAACATCAACGCCTAGGATGCCCGAGACGACGATGGACTAGTCACGGGTATGTTTCTTCTCGAAATTCTCACGTTTCATGTTTATTCGATTCGGTTACCGTTAGACGTTTTATAAACAAGGCTCTGACTCATACTCTTTGCACTTCACCTTTTTCCCCTAGACACTACTTAGGCAATTTAAGTGACTAACGAAAAATATTGTGTGCCTATAAATTTTATTGGAGGATATACGTTAAGACTTTTGACTTGACACCTATAGAACTAGGGAGCTCGGAACCTATTCGTTAAAAAGAAAATGTTTCCCCATCATTTTGTATAGATTATTGTGAACTGAGTAATTTTCGGTTGGAAACGATACCCTCTCCCTCGCATCCATGACCTCATGATTTCTTGCATGAATCCCGTGTGTATTCCAAAACGACCTCCGTTCCGGTTATCATCAATTGGGGGTTAAGGGAGACGATGTCTCCTAAGCCATCTTCCGAACTCGTAACGTTAGTTGTAAATCTCTCTTAGTACCGTCGATTTATTTAGGACTCCGTCCGTATTCATGAACCTCCTAAACCACGTACGCAACTTTTCTAGACAAATCTGTTATCGTATTTATGGATGACATCTTAACTTATTTAAGTAAAGAAGGAAAACGAACAACATCACCATCTTACGCTCGAACTTTTGAGAAAAGAGCAACTCTATACCAAATTCTCCGAGTGAGAATTTCTGTTGAACGAAGTCCAATTTTCTAGACCATGATGTTAATGGTCAAGGCATTACAATCAATCTCGAAATCAAGCCACATGTAATCAGGAAACTCTACCAACTCGGACTTGTATTCGTAAAAATCTTAGATCTCGTCTGTTATTACCAAAGATTCATTTCTGACTTTTCTCGTGTTACACGACTTTTAAACTCGTTAACTCACTAAGGAAAACTTTAAACCTCTCCGTGTTCGCACCTTGAGCGTGATTCTTCACACCAACAGTTCTAGTTAAAAATCGTATAGCAACAGATGGAACTCAAACATGGAAATATTTCTAATTGAACGCCGAAAGGCATACTCCCTCGACTCGAAATCAACGGAACGGAAATTCGTTATTTTGCACGAAGAATTCAAATACTAAATTGTGGATCCGATCAATATTCTCGTCATCACGTACCACACTACATACCTCTGTTATTTTACCGTTACCGTCTGATATTACTGGAAATTTAGATAACACACAATCCAATGATACTTCACTCTTCTTTGACTTAACGCCCTTGTGTTTCTGATAATCGGCCAACTATTATTCAACCCCGAACTATGCAACTACGTGTACTATCTCGTTTCTCTTTCAGACTTCAACTTTTGACAACTAGAGGCACGTTATGGCAACCTCGAGATGCAAGCTCATCCTATTCTAATTCCTCATTTCACTCTTATCTTTATCGCTCGCATTTCCGTTTAAAGAAACTCCTTGTAACATTTCTCCATGGATAGAGAAACTCCTCATATTACATAAGTATTCGCCACGAGGGTGAATAGTCCTAACGAACATTTTTCGAACCCTAACTGACTTGTTCAAACATATCTTAAGAGATTCTATTCCAACACGGTGTATCCTTGTCAATTATCCCGTATCGAAATACTCGTTTCACTTCTAGTTTTACAAGAAGCCTTGGAGACCCGCTTAGACATGAGTACCGCATACCACCCACAAACCGACGAACCGAGCAAACGAACGATTTACGTCTTGGAAAGACATGTCACAAACTCGTATTGTCACCTTTAGTAGATCACTCTTACAACAGTAGTTACCACTCGTGTGTTCACACGCACTTTCCGAAACCCTATATGACCGCTAATGTCATACCCCTATTCGTTGTACCAAAGCATGTGGCAAACAAAACACCGAATCTTAACTCATCCAAGAAACAACAATTGAGATAATCCAAGTCCGAGAAGGGCTCGAGACAACCCATTGTCGCCAGAAGAGTTATGCCTAACTTAGATGAAAACCTCACCAAACACAGTGTGTGACCGCGTAGTATTGAGAAACCGCACTTTGGAAAGGTGTAATTCATTTTGGGAAATCGAGGAAGGTTATATCCGCAATATTGAACCTTTTGAAACCTTGGGGCGTATTGGAGCCGCTTCCTACCATTTAGAACTGCCGACTCAATTAAGTTTCCGTTTACCTTACATTTCGTGTAACAAACTTAGAAACGTGTCCTGCGGAACAGGAACTTGCAATCCTTCTAGATGCACCAACTATTGATGACAAACTACTCTTCATAGGAAAACCGGCTGAACTTGTGGATCGTAAAACCAAACCTTACTACTACGTAACACCCCGACTATTCAGATTCGTGGAAATGCCTAAGGATGTATCTTCACTGCTCCGTAGATTGAACAACGCTAGGTCTCGAGTAAGAGACATCGACTACTACTTCCAACTAAATTTCGGGACGAAATTTCTTTTGAGGTGTGGATAATGTAACATCCCGTGATTTTCCGTTAAATTTATTTTAACACCGTCTTTTTTTTTTATTATAATATCTTTCGTTATTCAAATTTGTATCTTTCGTTAACTAACGTTTATAATATTCTCGTTATCTAATTATAAAGTCATCCGTTACTTGAACGTTTTTAAAATATTCGTTGGGTTAATTCCCGCACCCGCTTTGAAACTCGAGGGACCGAGATTGCCAAATGGGCAAACTAGTTGACTAGGTCAACTAGTCAACCCACTTACCACATCCATTCATTTCATCTCCACCTCCCACCTTCATCCTCCTCTTTCTCTCTACTTCCCATTTTTGAACTCAAAACCCTCAAACATAAAATCATCATCTAAATCCGATTGGAGAAGCAAACATCAAAACAAATTACATTTTCGTGATCCTCTCTTCATCCTCTACATTTTGATACCAATATCATCAAGTTTGGGTAACATTTCTAAAACTCTAGATTTCTCTAAATTCGTGTTTTTGACTTGAAAGTGTGTTAATTAGTGTCTATGGCTCATTGTGATGTCGTGTATGTAATTTGTATGCTCGATTTGTTGTTTTTGGTGTAACTAGCTTGAATATGAAAATTGCTTGCTTAATCTTTGATTTTGGATGATTAAAAGTTGTTTAATTGTTAAAGTTCATGTATTAAATGTGTTACTAGCATCATTAGCTTCAAATTGATGTGTAGGTTGATTAAGAAAACTTCAAAAACATGATTATTGATTTTGAGATGTTTGACTAGGGTTTGATAGTTCTTGACATGAATTTTTGGATGCTTGAATGTCATGGAATGTTAATTGTTAGTGTTTAGTAGTAATGTATGCTTCATTACCTTCAAAACGGCATATCATATGTGTGAATTGATTTCCCGAAACTCAAAATGCAATTGATGAACTTGAAACTTTGAAAATGGACTTTTATTGCTCACTTGATGAGATTTCGGCTATTTTAAATGATGTTATTGATTGACCATAAGTGCTTAGTTGTATTCCTCGTCAAAATACCTTTCCAACGATATATGATAGGCATTATAAGTGTTTGCGGGTCAATTGTTGTGTTAGAATTGATTTTGGCTCGTGCATACTTGTGGAAAAACAGAAACAGACCTGCACAGATGGTGGCGCGGCGCGCCCCATCCCCGCGCGGCGCGCAGATGTACCTGGTCAGATTCTGACCTCCTCGTCCCATTTCACGTGAAATGTTTGATGACCTACGGACCTCCGATTCACATGAAACTTGTTTTAATACACTTGTATATGAATAATTAGCATAGAAAAATAGTCCGGGACCCGACCCGAACATGTTGACTTTTTCGTTGACTTTGACCCGACCAAGTTTGACTTTTTGTCAAACTTAACCAATTAATTATGCAATCTTTCTAACATGATTCTATACTTGTGTCTTGCATGAAACTTGACAATTTGCCTCACATGCTACATAATCGAGTCGTGTCGAGCCATAGGACTAATTGAACAACTTTGACCCTTCGTGACTATCGTTATTGATACAACCTACTTGTTTAGGTCGAGATTAGCTTTGTCTTTGCACGCGTTTACTCGTTGAAGTACTTTATTAACTCTTGCGCTCAAGGTGAGATCATAGTCCCACTTTTACTCTTTTTGAACTTATATTTGGGATGAGAAAACATAAACGATTCTTTTGAACTAAGTGAATACAAGAACGGGAAAACAAACATTCTACATACGAGTTTAGAACAAAAAGCCTCAATTCGATTATCATTAGTTACACTTGACGGGTGTAAGCGAGAACTTATGTTATATGGCCATATGGGTTTGACAGCCCTCATCTTTGACGGTTCGCTACCGTCTACGGATGAAATATATTTTCGAGAATCAGTGTTTGTTCTAGCACTATGGATGGGGTATACAATGGATGGAATGTTAAGCTTTGATAATTGGGTGCTCGTGAATATTAACTTTTAGAATGTATTACTATTATTTCAACTTTGCAAACCTTGTGGTTCGACTTACTTACTTTTACTCACTTACTTACTTAAACCTATGATTTCACCAACGTTTTCGTTGATAGATTTCTATGTTTTTCTCAGGTCTTGCACGATATGTGATACATGCTTCCGCTCACTATTTGATACTTGCATTGGATGTCGAGTATACATGCATTACTTGGAGCGTCTTTTGACTTTACTTTAAACCGTGTCGCCTAGATTTCAAATGTACTTATAACCTTGTAACTTAACTTTTGGTTGAACAATTCTTGTAAACTTTGAAAACAATCTTTATTTTGAAATGAGGGTGACATATTTTGGTCAAACATTGTCATAAAGACTTATGACCAGGTAATGGGACCCACGTAGTCGACGCCGTCACTTGACGATTTGTCGGGGTCGCTACAACATTGATTTACCAAAAACACGGCACAAAAAAAAAATTTATGTGACTGCCCATCTGGACGGCGTCCAGAAATCGGGACGGCGTCCAACCTTTACAACTGGGACGGCGTCCAAGGATTTGGGACGGCGTCCCAATGAACTAAAAAGTACTGATCAGTTTTTGTTTACACGCGAGCGAAAAACTCGCTCCCCGACACTTTTCAACGAAACCATTTTCACAATATGACATATTAAGTAAAACTAAGATATTGCCACCATAAAAACAAGTTTTACAACCCCGGGCTCACAATGGCCCGTTTTACAAATAAAGTAGCAGTTTCGACCCATTTATCTCTTTAGACGGATTAGAACTCTACAACCCAACCCGATACCAAGAGCATAATCCCGGGGACTACTAAAACCCCCATCCGCGTCCAATTATCCGAAAGCTACCCCATCAAGCCCAACCGCTCCTGCACGTCTAGTTCAACAACTAGCTAGCATCAATAACACAATACCTGTAAAAAGGTAAACAACGAGAGGGGTAAGCCGAGGCTTAGTGAATGCAATAATTATACACATACATATATAATATACCTACTTGCAAACACTTACTCACATACCGCATACATGCTAGCAACACAATTAGCTTATCATCACAATTACAAGCTATAACCTCCAATAATCAAGCTAGCATAACAAAAGCATATATAATATGAACAAATATAATATGCTTACGCTACAACACAAATAACCATGGTTAACCAATAGTACAAGGGAACGGCGCTCGCGAAAACGCCATCGGTGTTCATAACATCCGTTAGGGCACTTAACACCTCGCACCACTAACCCCTAGGGTGGAACCTTAACACCTCGGCACATCACCCCGAGTGGCATCTTAACACCTCGATGCAACACTCATTATTTTACGGAGTGGTGTCTTAACACCTCGACACTACACTCCTAGGTGGCATCTTAACACCTCGATGCTACACCCGAGTGGCATCTTAACACCTCGATGCTACACTCTTCACGTGAAACATGGTGTCTTAGCACCTCGAAACTACACATTTCACGCTACAACAAATAGATACATTATATACCTACACATATAATTATTCCACTCACCTCGAATTGCCCGCACAAGTCATAAACGTACATCGCCTCCAAAAGCAACCGAGCAAACCTTTTACCTATAATACGCATATAGATATACAAACCATCAACATACATTCTCTACGAGAGAATTCGACTTCAACACCCTTAACCAAGGGTTTACATCTATCACCACAAACCGCCCATTTAGACACATAAAGTGGACTTCACCAATTACCACTACGGGTGGTAATTCCGACCCATCCAACAAGTACAATTTAACCAAAATTATATTTGACACTATTTAAACCAATCTAGGTCTTAACCAAAATTGCTTATCATCCAATTAATCCAAAATTAAAGTCATTACCAAATTTGACCCATCTAAGTCAACCCATTTTGACATAAGTCCCAAAAACATCTTTAATCACTAACGGCTAGTGACTAACTTTCCAAAATACCATTTAACACTTGAATCAAACATTTATATACTTGGTTCATCAAATCTTGACCCATAACTTAGTTTGACACCGAATCAAGCTTACTTGACCCAAAATACCCATTCGACCTAGATTAGGGTTTACACCTAAAAATCAAGTCAACACAAGTGTTCTAAGGTTTAACTAACACATGCAAGGTCCAAACTAACAATTCCATCAATTGAAACCCTAAGTCACCAATTTGGGTTTACATACATGAATCTTCCCCAAAAACCCCCAAACTTCACAATAAATGGGTTATAACTCTAACTAGCACAAACTTTAACTCAAACAATAATCTTAACAAAGAAATTCGGATTTAGAGCTTACCAACACTACCACTACGTAGCCGTGAACGAGGTGAACAACTTTAACTCTTGAGACCCGACCCGAATCACACTTCTTCTTCTCCAAATCCCCAACTCTCTCTCGCTAGAACCTCTCTCTCTCACTAGGGTTTGATGAGAGTGTTTGAGAAGGTGAAATGGGGATAAGAATGAGAGTGGATCAGTTTTAATGGCTCAAAATCGACCCCCAAGTGAAAAGACTCAAATACCCTCTTTTAAAACCTTTAGAATACAGCTGCTGGCCTGTCAGGCACTTTGGATGGCGTCTAAAATGTCCGGACGGCGTCCCACCCTTCATTCTTGGACGGCGTCCCAAAGTCTGGACGGAGTCCCAATGAACTGAGCCTGAAACTGAACTTGTTTTGGTCGTAACTTTCAAACCGTTGCTCCATTTTTGATGAACCAAATATCGGTGGAAACGTAATGTGATTTACTATCCAATGGTAAGGTTTTAGAACATCAACTCTAATTTTATTTGGGATCCAAATATACCCTTACATGCCTCGTATTTCGAATGTCGTTCGAAATAACTCGTAACTGAAAAACGGGTGTTACACTTTATCAATAAAAGGGATTTATCATTAAAAATTGTTATTTTTTTTATTATTACTATCGTTATTATCGTTAAAGTTATAATTAGTATTATTATTATTATTATCTAATTATTATTATTATTATTATTAGTATTATTATTATTATTATCATTATTAATATATATATCATTATTTAAAAATGGATATTGTCATTGTTATTATTATTATTACTATTTTATCATTAAGATAATTATTAGTATTATCGTTAAAAATGTTATAGTAACTATCATTATTAATATTAGTGTAATTAAAACAAATATTTGTAACACCTAATTATTTTGATTACTATTATTATCATTATTATGAACACGATATAAAAGACGATTAAAAGCTATTAAACGAAACAATTAGAAAATAATGAGTAAGAGTATCATGATGAAATTAAAATATTATAAGATATTGATTTAGATAAAATTATCGTTCTTATTATTTTTATCATTACTATTATTATTAAAAATATATCCTTAGTATTAAAACTATCATTTTAACAAAAATTATCATTTTAATAGAAATGTCATTGTTACTATAAAATATCATTATTATTATTATTATTTTAAATAGAATTATTATTTTAAAGATAATATTAAAAATTATCGTAAATATTAAAGTTATCATAATTAGAATTATCGTTTTATCATAATGTCATCTTAGTAATTATAAATATTGATATTTTTATAATAATAATTATTATTACAAAATAATACAACTTTTACTTACTATCATTATAGATATTATTTTATCAAATAAATATGTGATATAAACATATTTTACTACGTGTAATAACTTACTTTAATAATACCTATCATATTATCTTTATGATATTAAATGAACCCTATAAATTTTATTACTTAATATATATAAAAGTATATTATATTATATAAGTTTAATATAAAATTTTATTTATTAATAAATAAATTATATTATTTACTCTAATAAATCTTTTAAAAATATTTAAAAATATAAAACGACGATATTTAAACTATATATTAATCATGTATAGATTTTTGGAAATTATTTTGAGTCAAATTTACTTTTGTTGACTTTTGCATATTAGTCTCGAGCATTAGGATTGTGGTACACTATGACTTGGCCTAATTTGTTAGACAAATATTGACCAACACATAATTATATATAATTAATTTAGGTTCGTGAATCTGAGGCCAACCTTGCACTTGTTCAATGACGTTATATGTATTTTTACTACGAAATACAGTATGGTGAGTTTCATTGATCCCCTTTTACTCTTTACATTTTTGGTGTAACAACCGTTTTTCAGTTACACGTTATTTCGAGCGTCATTCGAAATACGAGGCATGTAAGCGTATATTTGGATCCTAAATAAAATTAGAGTTGATGTTCTAAAACCTTACCATTGGATAGTAAATCTCATTACGTTTCCAACGATATTTGGTTCATCAAAAACGGAGCTACGGTTTGAAAGTTACGACCAAAACAAGTTCAGTTTCAGGCTCAGTTCATTGGGACTCCGTCCAGACTTTGGGACGCCGTCCAAGAATGAAAGGTGGGACGCAGTCCAGCCATTTTGGACGCCGTCCAAAGTGCCTGACAGGCCAGCAGCTGTATTTTAAAGGTTTTAAAAGAGGGTATTTGAGTCTTTTCACTTGGGGGTCGGTTTTGAGCCATTAAAACTGATCCACTCTCATTCTTATCCCCATTTCACCTTCTCAAACACTCTCATCAAACCCTAGTGAGAGAGAGAGGTTCTAGCGAGAGAGAGTTGGGGATTTGGAGAAGAAGAAGTGTGATTCGGGTCGGGTCTCAAGAGTTAAAGTTGTTCACCTCGTTCACGGCTACGTGGTGGTAGTGTTGGTAAGCTCTTAATCCGAATTTCTTTGTTAAGATTATTGTTTGAGTTAAAGTTTGTGCTACTTAGAGTTATAACCCATTTATTATGAAGTTTGGGGGTTTTTGGGGAAGATTCATGTATGTAAACCCGAATTGGTGACTTAGGGTTTCAATTGATGGAATTGTTATTTTGGACCTTGCATGTGTTAGTTAAACCTTAGAACACTTGTATTGACTTGATTTTTGGGTGTAAACCTTAATCTAGGTCAAAATGGGTCGAATGGGTATTTTGGGTCAAGTGAGCTTGATTAGGTGTCAAACTAAGTTATGGGTCAAGATTTGATGAACCAAGTATATAAATGTTTGATTCAAGTGTTAAATGGTATTTTGGAAAGTTAGTCACTAGCCGTTAGTGATTAAAGATGTTTTTGGGACTTATGTCAAAATGGGTTGACTTAGATGGGTCAAATTTGGTAATGACTTTAATTTTGAATTAATTGGATGATAAGCAATTTTAGTTAAATTGTACTTGTTGGATGGGTCGGAATTACCACCCGTAGTGGTAATTGGTGAAGTCCACTTTATGTGTCTAAATGGGCGGTTTTTGGTGATAGGTGTAAACCCTTGGTTAAGGGTGTTGAAGTCAAATTCTCTCGTAGAGAATGTATGTTGATTATTTATATATCTATATGCGTATTATAGGTAAAAGGTTTGCTCAGTTGCTTTTGGAGGCGATTTACGTTTATGACTTGTGCGGGCAATTCGAGGTGAGTGGAATAATTATATGTGTAGGTATATAATGTATCTATTTGTTGTAGCGTGAAATGTGTAGTGTCGAGGTGCTAAGACACCATGTTTCACGTGAAGAGTGTAGCATCGAGGTGTTAAGATGCCACTCGGGTGTAGCATCGAGGTGTTAAGATGCCACCTAGGAGTGTAGTGTCGAGGTGTTAAGACACCACTCCGTAAAATAATGAGTGTTGCATCGAGGTGTTAAGATGCCACTCGGGGTGATGTGCCGAGGTGTTAAGGTGCCACCCTAGGGGTTAGTGGTGCGAGGTGTTAAGTGCCCTAACGGATGTTATGAACACCGATGGCGTTTTCGCGAGCGCCGTTCCCTTGTACTATTGGTTAACCATGGTTATTTGTGTTGTAGCGTAAGCATATTATATTTGTTCATATTATATATGCTTTTGTTATGCTAGCTTGATTATTGGAGGTTATAGCTTGTAATTGTGATGATAAGCTAATTGTGTTGCTAGCATGTATGCGGTATGTGAGTAAGTGTTTGCAAGTAGGTATATTATATATGTATGTGTATAATTATTGCATTCACTAAGCCTAGTCTTACCCCTCTCGTTGTTTACCTTTTTACAAGTATTGTGTTATTGATGCTAGCTAGTTGTTAGACTAGACGTGCAGGAGCGGTTGGGCTTGATGGGGTAGCTTTCGGATAATTGGACGCGGATGGGGGTTTTGGTAGTCCCCGGGATTATGCTCTTGGTATCGGGTTGGGTTGTAGAGTTCTAATCCGTCTAAAGAGATAAATGGGTCAAAACTGCTACTTTATTTGTAAAACGGGTCATTGTGAGCCCGGGGTTGTAAAACTTGTTTTTATGGTGGCAATATCTTAGTTTTACTTAATATGTCATATTGTGAAAATGGTCTCGTTGAAAAGTGTCGGGGAGCGAGTTTTTCGCTCGCGTGTAAACAAAAAACTGATCAGTACTTTTTAGTTCATTGGGACGCCATCCCAAATCCTTGGACGCCGTCCCAGTTGTAAAGGCTGGACGCCGTCCCGATTTCTGGACGCCGTCCAGATGGGCAGTCACAGATTTTTTTTTTTTTTTTTGTGTCGTGTTTTTGGTAAATCAATGTTGGGTTATTACAAGTGGTATCAGAGCATAGTCTAAGGGAATTAGGTGACCTTGGAATAGGTGCCTAGTCTTAGACTTATTGACAGTGGTGCGTTATTTGCTAGACTTGTAGGAGTACGGGTCGGATTGAGATTTGTTAGTGCCTTAGAGTAGGTGACTAACTAGGACTAGTGCTTGTCCAATGTGGGATTATGTGGGGCTTTATTTGGTGAGTAAATTAGTGCCTTAGATTGTTAGTGCCTAAGTTAAGTAGGCGAACGGGGACGTTGTTTTAGTGATAGTCACCTAGGCTGTAGGATGACGTGTTATTGCGGTGTACTTGTGTAAATTTATTATTATGTTGTATATAGGTGTATATATACATGTATCTTTTGTGCGGTATCCTAGGGATGAATCTATTGGGGAGATTCGTATGTTTGGATGTTTTGAGTGATCAAGTTCACGGTAAGGACTTTGGTCATTCGGGTACTAGGAGTTATCGCGTGTTATTTTGTGTGAATGTTGCGTCAGTCCGGTTAAAGTACTTTGCGTGACCATGTGGAAATGGTAAGGTACGCATTTGTAATAGTGACCGATCACCATTATTACGAAAGTGTCTCTTGACATCAAGCATGACATAACGAGTACCGAACGGAGGAAACGCGGCATGGTTGGGGTAGATTCGGGATAAATGAGGAATCTTTATTGGTTCCTAAGTGATAGTTGTCTCGGGTGATGTGCTTGTAGTCGCATCGGGTTCGTTGCGAGTCGTGAAGTGTTACGATGGATTCGATTAGTTAAGTGAGTGAGCCAACTCACAAGTTTGGTGCGTGCTTAGCCACCCTAAGTAGTGGGTGCATTATTGAGATTGTTATTGGTTTTAGTTACCCATCGTAACTAGGAAGATCGATTTACGTTTGCGTGTGTGCGACGAGGACTTGAATTCTGTAATGGAATGCGACAAGTCTAATGATTGTAGTTTTGAGTTACACTCGGTAGAGTGTGTGGTTAGAGAATCGTGTTAGGATTCTTGTTGCGAGTCGCCTTGGAATTGGCGAATCGAGGAGTCTTCGGGTCGTTAAACTCATGGGAGTGGGACCCGTGTAATGTTGATTGCGTTAGTGTGTTGTAGATTATAGGGCAACATTCCTAATGGAATATCCCTTGTAGTAGTGGTTTTATCGAGATGTAGAAGGGTGTAAGACTTGGTATCCCCGAGCATCTCCTTGTGTTAGATGAAGGGCCTCATTAGGCTATATCGTTTGGCCTTGTGGAAACTGCGGGTAGCATGTGATCGCTAGGAACTTTCGATAAGACAATAAACCATAAGGTTGTCGGGTAGGTATGACTTCGGGTCATTATTATAGAGAGATGGGTGACATCGGGTGTATGGAACCAAAAGATCGATTTTCTAAAATTCATTTGATTATGGTGGGAGTCTGCATGACACTGCGTCAGGTGCCTTTTTATACCTGCTAGTGTAATGTTCAACTCCGGTAGTGGTGTGATCACTTTGTGCTTAGGGTGCCCGTGAGATACCCTTGGAAGCATCGGAGATTATAATAGTGATCGATGGGTGATGGTAATTCGACGGTTGCGAAAGTCGAAGTTTAAGAGCATTGTGACGAATACTTCTTATGAAGTGACGGGTGAGCGAATCTTGTTGCTCTTAAGTGATAGACGGGTAAAGATGACCGGTGAGCCGGTAACGGACTTAATGGTCGGTTAGTCCGAAGGGTTTTGATGAAGTGTTGATATTGTGGTGGATGCAATTATGGTGTCAGAATTGGTCACTCTTCTCTATGAGAGTGAGCAATTGTTGATAACGATTCGTCAAGTGGAAGGTCGGGTGATCTCGACTGAGAATCACGACTAAGTAAGCGGTGTGACATATGCCTAGGCTTAGAGGCATATGTAAGACTTTGGTGGAGTTTGCTTTTCGAACGATTAAGGTAGTTAGTTGCGAATTGTGGTATGAAGGTGAGATTTCATCGCGTGTACGACGTCTCAAGTGATTGTGCATGTCGGCTCCGAGAGCCTAAAGCGAATTTGCAGTGAATTGGTGTTTATGACCAACGGTGAGAATGGTCAGGTGTGACGTGGAATTACCAATTTCGCGGGATGTTATCATCTTGGCGGTGAGAATAGGGAGATAAATCCTAAGTGGGGGAGTTTTTACTGCCGCCCGAGGAAAACTCCAGTGGTGTTATGTATAGTGAAATGTTGGAGCGTACCGTGCTAAGCCTCAATGGGTATTCGGAGCTCCTAATGAGGAAGAGTGACGGGTTGCTAATGTCGACTTGAGATCGTGCTTTACGATTGTGAGTTACAACTCGGGAAATGCAATCGTGAAGATTGTCAGTGAATTATTCCACTTTATGGGCGAATGTGAGGCGGAGAGTGTCGATTTTGACTGTCTCACATCGAGACACGCAGATGTTGTTTGTTTGCGAGAGTGTGCTCCCTAGTGATGCGACTGTTAGTTGCATTGAAATGTTAAGACCATCCTTAACGGACGGTCTAGGTAGGAAAGTTCACCCGGCGTGGTGAATATTTTTGTGAGTCGTGTGGCGAATTGCGGAAGTTTTGTGATGATGATTCGCCGTTGAGGGATTTGTGATGACCCGGGAATTTCCGACCAAATTTAAACTTAATCTTTATATGTTCCGACACGATAAGCAATGTCTGTAATGTTGAGTCTCAAAATGTTTGAACTATTTATATGAATTCCTTTGACCTTTAACTATTCCCGACGATTCACGAACGACTATTTGCAAATAGATATGTGTATATATATGTACATAAATAATAATTCGAAATACAATATGAAGTATTATATCATTATTGTTATTATTACTTTCATTAAAATTATTAAAATAAATATTAGTGTTAGTAATAAAATCAGTATTACTAATATTACAATATATAATATATAGATATGAAATTTGATACATTTAAATTGTAACATTAATATACCAAAGGTAATTACAAGTTAAAATATAATCGTTATACTAAATATTATTATCACTTTCATTATGATTAAAAATAGATATTAATATTAATATTAATATCGGTATTCTTAATATAATCATATATAGTATATGTATATAAAACTTGTACATTTAATGTGTTATAATTATTATCAATCTTAACCTCATTTTTATTATGATTAATATCAAAATTATGATATTATTATTACTAAAAACTATCATTTATCTCTAAAATATTTGGTATCATTATTATCTTTATTATTAATATAATAATAATTATTATTGATATTATTAATACATAATTATAATTGGTATATGGAATGTTATAGAAACAAATAAATGAACGAGTAATGTGTTGTCCATCCCTATCACTTTCATATCTTTTCTTAAATCCTTCTGTTCTATATTCGATACATTATCTCCCCATTACAACTTTAACCATTTTTCATACATCACTAAAGTACTGGAGTTAGTAAATCAAGAACAAATAATTAAAAGTGATTTGTTATAAATCACTATCCACTTTATAATTCTTTTGTCTTCCTCTTGACACTCAATCGACACACACCACAACCCTACAAAACAATAATCGATCAATTATTAGTAATGTATCACACAACCAACTGCACAATATACATGCACCTAAACTGTTCTATATTACCCATTTCCTTTTGCTTTTATGAAAATATGAACACCATTATCAACCACATAATCTTTCTCCATGTTATCATTCTATATTTTTACTAACTTGTTCGATTAAACCAAACACCATGATCTTTAATCACCATTTAAACACGGCCAATACTATCTCCAAGCAAATTCATAAACCCAAAAATCAAACTGCTGCCAATGCTCCTTTTCCTGATCATATCCAAAAATCACCAAAACATCAACCACTTGATACTCGAACATTGCTACTGCAGCTGTTCCTGTTAAGTATTGAAAACAACAACATTAAAACATCATTTGATCAATGTTAAGGCTGTTTCCTTAGGTATGCAACAACAACATTAAACCAACCATAGAACAATAATAATCAAAGATAACCTGCATAATTCATGTTTGTCTATTCGACTTCAAACCAAACTCATCACCAACCGATTGAAAACCCACCATGAACCTTTGAAAAGTGCATCTGTTACTCGATACCCATTCTGTATTCCTGCTGCATCTTTTCTATTGTCACATACCACTTCTACCACTCTTCCTACTACTACTATAATGCTACTTCGACTGCTGTGATTCGTGTTTTATGTTCTATTTCAAATAATCAACAAGTCAGCCCAAACTGTAAATTGTTTCTTTATGTTTTCTTGCTTCCTGATTGATTGTAAACAACCATCAAACTCACCATTTCTATCAATATTAATCGATCATCAAATAAGTACATAGAACCCATCAATATAAAAATAACACACATATATATATATATATAAATTATTTGAAATAATAAATATATTAATATTTTAATAAGTAATGTTGTATATAACTAATATATATATAAACTGGTCTCAATACCATTATGTGTTCATTATGTGTTTTAATAGATATATTACTGAAATAGGTTCGTGAATCCAAGGCCAACTCTGCATTGTTTAATGTCGTCATATATATTTTTACTACAAAATACATTAGGTGAGTTTCATTTGATTCCCTTTTTACTCTTTACATTTTTGGGGCTGAGAATACATGCAAATATTTTATTAACTGTTTTACAATAATTATATGCGTGAGTTTCATTCGCCCTTTTTACTCTTTACGTTTTTGGGCTGAGAATACATGCAAATGCTTTATTAACTGTTTTACAATAATTATATGCGTGAGTTCCTTTGATCCCCTTTTACACTTTACATTTTTAGGACTGAGAATACATGCGCAACTTTTATAACTGTTTTACAAAATAGACACAAGTAATTAAAATGACATTATATGGTTGAATGATCGAAATCGAATATGCCCCTTTTTATATAGTCTGGTAATCTAAGAATTAGGGAACAGACACCCTAATTGACGCGAACTCTAAAGATAGATCTATCGGGCCCAACAAGCCCCATCCAAAGTACCGGATGCTTTAGTACTTCGAAATTTATATCATGTTCGAAGGAGGATCCCGGAATGATGGGGATATTCTTATATGCATATTGTGAATGTCGGTTACCAGGTGTTCAATCCATATTAATAATATTTTTGTCTCTATGCATGGGACGTATGATTATGAGAAATGGAAGTATGAAATCTTGTGGTCTATTAAAATTATGAAATGATTCTTTATGATAAACTAATGAACTCACCAACCTTTTGGTTGACACTTTAAAGCATGTTTATTCTCAGGTACGAAAGAAATCTTTCGCTGTGCATTTGCTCATATTTGAGATATTACTTGGAGTCATTCATGACATATTTCAAAAGATGTTGCATTCGAGTCGTTCAAGATTATTATTAAGTCAATTATATTTGGATATATTAGGAAATGCTTTACATGCCTGTCAACTGTCGATGTAACGAAAGTTTGTCTTTTAAAAACGAATGCAATGTTTGTAAAATTTATCATATAGAGGTCAATTACCTCGCGATGTAATTAACTATTGTGAATCGTTTGTAATCGATATGGACTTCGTCCGGATGGATTAGGATGGGTCTTCACAGTTGGTATCAGAGCAGAGGTCTTACCGAACCAGGTATGCATTAGTGTGTCTAACTGATAAGTCGTTAGGAGGCATTAGTGAGTCTGGACTTCGACCATGTCTGCATGTCAAAAGTTTTGCTTATCATTTTGTCGGAAATCATCTGCTTATTATCCTTAGGAAATTACCTGCTTATCATTCTTAGTCTAGACGCATCTTACTACAACGATTGCATGAATAGTGTATAGACAAAATTCGTATCTTAGCATATCTGCTAATACATATCTTAGCATATCTGTTACTGTAGATTTTGTCTGACAGTTTCCGTAAATTCCTCCGTAACTTATGGGATTTTAGTATTATATATGCATATGTAAATTATGTATTGCAGGGTACTAATCTACATCCTATAATCTATTTCTTATCAAAAACCCTTCATCTGATCGTACAAGATGAATCCCTCAACTAGTTCGAGTCCTTCAGATTCCGATAACTATTCCGATAGTTATTCCGACAGTTATTCCGATATGGAAACACACTTGAGCTCCGAAAGCAGTATAACCGGAATGGATCAACCAATCGGCCATCATCAATTCATCTGATGAGTTCGTAGCCTACTTAATCATTGGAGACAAGAAAAAGGTGATCTTTTTCATCAACCGAATTTACCTCTTAGTGAAGAACCTGAAGCACTTACCGGCGAATCTATTCGAAACACCATATTCACCCTCATTGCTAGGATATCCCACAACGATTATATTCTATCCACAATTCTAGATCTTATTCATCCGCTCGTTCCGACCGACAATCACTCCGGAATAATAGAAGAATTTAACGAACTTCGCGCCCGAGTTGTAGCCTTGGAAAATATGGTGCAAAACATACCAGCTTTAGCAACATCACCGGCACCAACAGTACCATCAGTAACAACACCCGTACCATCAACAAAACACGCTTCAACATCTCATTCTGTACCTCGATTATAATCATCATACTACATATCGTTCTACATCAATTATCTTCGTTCGACATGGCGATTATGTAATCTCTAATGTTTTAGAGATTATATATTCTTGTTCAAACGGTAAATCAAATGAGTTTAATATCATATTGACTCATTAAATCCATGATTACATCTGAAGAAAATATATATGTATATATATTTTTCATAAAGATTGTAATTAAAAATTCTCTCATATAAACTGTTAATGGTGAAAATATTTTAACGGGTAGGTAATACCCGAGAAATATTTAGATTTCACATTAATAAGATACACTGTACATTCTTCGAATCTGATTCAACAATCATTTACTATCCTATTTACATCTACCGTTATATGAATCCGTTCGCCACAGAGTAACCATATTCATCCAATTACATATTTGGATTTTTACCTATCAGAATCCAACAAGTGGCATAATGAAGAAATAATGGACACAATAAAAATTGATTAGAAACAGATTAATTAACAATATGAAATTCTATTAAGAATCCACACTAACAAAATCCTAGCTAACTGTTCCAAGCTAACTGTTATTTCCGTATTACCATTTAATTATCGCAATTTATTTTATCGCAATTTAATTATCGCAATTTTAATTATCGTCATTTAAATTCTGTTATTTACTTTATGCATTTTATTTATAGTCATTTAATTTCTGTATTTATTTTACGCACTTTAAATATCGGGACACGTATACAAGGTTTTGACATATCATATCGACGCATCTATATATATTATCTAGAATCACCATAGACACTCTATATGCAGTAATGATCGAGTTCTCTATACATGGTTGAGGTTGATTCTCAAATAATATATATACTTTGAGTTGTGATCTAGTCTGAGACGTATACGGGTCACGATACGTATTAATTAATTCGAATATTATATAGTAACTTATATATGAATTATTATTTGTACACTGCTAACTGTGGGCTATCAACATTGAACAATTAAAATAAATTAAAATATTAATTATAACATATGAAACTAAATAATTCTTCAAGTTTGCCACTTGATTTCATCTTAAACGCCATTTATATCTTGACAATTCTAATTTACGTTCAAACCTTTCATGATTCTTGAAAACACCTCAATTGAAAGGATGAACCAACCGCACTTCATCTACGGAAGGAAAGATTTATGTATATAGTATTGCACCTGAAAAACTCTCGGAACCTGAACAAACGTTTGACACGTATCTGTACTAACTCCTTTGGCATTGTTATTATCGAAAATAACTTTTCAATCCCTTTTTAAATTAGACAATTTTGTCACCGCTCCAACAAATCAACATGGACCTTTCATTCAAACAAACCTTGTTGTAACTTTGATATATAAGAGTGCCCATTTATTGTTACCGGAGAACATTTATATTCTACCATATAACCATCAGCGTTTAATCATCTAAAAACACAATTCTCCTGAAACCACCTCGGATTGATAACCGATGATTCAGATATTGTAGCTTTAAATGCAGAGGAAACAGAAAAATTGTAGATGGTCTAAACAGCTAAAAGTTTGACGATAAAGAAGGGAGTGTTAGGAACGCTCGATAGAAAATTTGGTACTGAAAAACAGATTGAGCAAACCATGAAGGAAATCAAGGTCAAATACAAGGACCATACCATATATTCAAAGAACCCAGGTAATTCTGGATCCGATGAAACCTTCAACGAATATCTTGCTCCGTACTCATGTTAAAATCTTGCGGAAAATCTTTCTCAATCAACATTCGAACTTAGAAATTCCAAAATATCATCATAAATATCTTCGATATTTCTGAGAATATTTTCATAAATATTCTCGCTCGAAATTATATACCTCTTCGTGCTTCCTGTGTATTATTATATTGGAAATATTCAATAGAAAATTTAGTACCAAAAAGCAGATTATGCGAAACTATGAAGAAAGTCGTGGACAAATCACAAAGAATAAGTTTGACTTCAAAGAATCCAAATAATTCAATGTCTGCTAAAGTCTTTAGTGAATATCTTGCTCCTTACTCTAAACCCTTACAGACAATAGTTTCTATCATCCGCTGCTCTTAGATATTCTGAAATATTATCGTATCTTTCATTATAAATATCCTCCATATTTCTGGAGATATTTTTATAACTATTCTTATCTGAAATCATTAATCTCTTCGTGCTATCAGTATTACATCATATAGAAACTGTTAGTTTCTATAGTATGTAAACTTTCGAGCCTAAAATATGAATGTTATTGAAGTAATGTTGGGAACTGATGCATGAGTTAGTATAATATAATGACACTTGATCAACGTGATTATATTACAGTAAGTCATGCTGAGTTCTAATGGGACGTGATGATTCACAGATCCTAACGTCATCACGTGCCATGTTACATAACTCTTTCATTATGCTTAGCTTCTGAACATATCAAGAAAGTATATTCTTGATAGTTCTATTCTCAGTGATTCTGGTAATTTGATAAATCAAATCGTGCTAATACATTAGTTCTTATTTAGAACACGATGTTTATTTGAAATTCCATACTTACGAATTCTGGACCGTTACTCGCTTTACTAGAGGTCGGGAGGATAATAAAAAGGCAAAGAGCTCCAAAATATAAGAGAAAATATAAAGCCCAACAACAACACCGAAATTACAAACCGTGGATATCAGTGCGTATAGCAATATAAAGACACGGGAGGATTATAAATACAATAATCCCTAAAGCATAGTAGAAATAAACGGATTCCTCCGGTGGAAGTTGGAAAAGGAGAATGATTGTTGCGATAATCAGGATAAGGACAAGAATCAGAACTGGATTAAGCATTTTCACGATCTTTTGAATTTGGGAATTGAGTATTGAAGTGGTGAAAATTAATGGAACGGAAAAGGTAAAATTTATAGTGAAAATATCAGACAGAGGAATCGAGGCAGATCACCGCATTTAATTATAGAAATCTAAATTTCCTTATTCGCAGGAGAATCAAATCTTTTAGATTTCGAAGATTTTCTTCAAATCACTTAAATTCTGGAATTCAACCAAAACAACGTCAAAAGTTAAGACGCATTCTGTTTTCTAAATTCAATCGTGACTACATCAAAAGTTAAGATGTATCTTACTTTCAAAATTCAACCCTGACTCTGTCAAAAGTTACAACGAATCTTTACTTATCCTATTTCAATCTTTTGTGATAATTTCACTCGTACGCTTCGAATAATTGAGTTGTTTTATTTAAATCACCTGATGGTGATAAAACTGTAATTATTGACTTATATTCGTCATGAAAACATTTTTATTGTTAGCCATGACGACCACACTCAAATTTCGGGACGAAATTTCTTTAACGGGTAGGTACTGTGATGACCCGGGAATTTCCGACCAAATTTAAACTTAATCTTTATATGTTCCGACACGATAAGCAATGTCTGTAATGTTGAGTCTCAAAATGTTTGAACTATTTATATGAATTCCTTTGACCTTTAACTATTACCGACGATTCACGAAAGACTATTTGCAAATAGATATGTGTATATATATGTACATAAATAATAATTCGAAATACAATATGAAGTATTATATCATTATTGTTATTATTACTTTCATTAAAATTATTAAAATAAATATTAGTGTTAGTAATAAAATCAGTATTACTAATATTACAATATATAATATATAGATATGAAATTTGATACATTTAAATTGTAACATTAATATACCAAAGGTAATTACAAGTTAAAATATAATCGTTATACTAAATATTATTATCACTTTCATTATGATTAAAAATAGATATTAATATTAATATTAATATCGGTATTCTTAATATAATCATATATAGTATATGTATATAAAACTTGTACATTTAATGTGTTATAATTATTATCAATCTTAACCTCATTTTTATTATGATTAATATCAAAATTATGATATTATTATTACTAAAAACTATCATTTATCTCTAAAATATTTGGTATCATTATTATCTTTATTATTAATATAATAATAATTATTATTGATATTATTAATACATAATTATAATTGGTATATGGAATGTTATAGAAACAAATAAATGAACGAGTAATGTGTTGTCCATCCCTATCACTTTCATATCTTTTCTTAAATCCTTCTGTTCTATATTCGATACATTATCTCCCCATTACAACTTTAACCATTTTTCATACATCACTAAAGTACTGGAGTTAGTAAATCAAGAACAAATAATTAAAAGTGATTTGTTATAAATCACTATCCACTTTATAATTCTTTTGTCTTCCTCTTGATACTCAATCGACACACACCACAACCCTACAAAACAATAATCGATCAATTATTAGTAATGTATCACACAACCAACTGCACAATATACATGCACCTAAACTGTTCTATATTACCCATTTCCTTTTGCTTTTATGAAAACATGAACACCATTATCAACCACATAATCTTTCTCCATGTTATCATTCTATATTTTTACTAACTTGTTCGATTAAACCAAACACCATGATCTTTAATCACCATTTAAACACGGCCAATACTATCTCCAAGCAAATTCATAAACCCAAAAATCAAACTGCTGCCAATGCTCCTTTTCCTGATCATATCCAAAAATCACCAAAACATCAACCACTTGATACTCGAACATTGCTACTGCAGCTGTTCCTGTTACGTATTGAAAACAACAACATTAAAACATCATTTGATCAATGTTAAGGCTGTTTCCTTAGGTATGCAACAACAACATTAAACCAACCATAGAACAATAATAATCAAAGATAACCTGCATAATTCATGTTTGTCTATTCGACTTCAAACCAAACTCATCACCAACCGATTGAAAACCCACCATGAACCTTTGAAAAGTGCATCTGTTACTCGATACCCATTCTGTATTCCTGCTGCATCTTTTCTATTGTCACATACCACTTCTATCACTCTTCCTACTACTACTATAATGCTACTTCGACTGCTGTGATTCGTGTTTTATGTTCTATTTCAAATAATCAACAAGTCAGCCCAAACTGTAAATTGTTTGTTTATGTTTTCTTGCTTCCTGATTGATTGTAAACAACCATCAAACTCACCATTTCTATCAATATTAATTTATCATCAAATAAGTACATAGAACCCATTAACCTTGCGATTCTTTTTGTCAAGCTACAAACGAAAACCAAATAAACTTACACCATAGTGATACGGCTGCTCCCTTCCTGTATACCTTCTTTTTTTTTCCTGTTATAACAAACAAACGATGATGATAAATTTGTTGCTGTTAATTGTCACTACTACTACAACTTTTTGTTTCAATCACTCAATACGAATCACCACCATCAAGAATCAATCAAAGTTTCTGACAATTATCTTGACTCATTAATTAGACACCATTTATCACTACATAAAGTTGATCTAAGTAAGAAGCACAGAATATATATATAGAGAGATGAATAAATTGAGAAAATATCAATTAACTGATTACTTATCTATTGGATCAATTGACGAGCTGATTCTTTAATCGATTGATACTGATGATGATTAACGATGATGATGAAGGCCGAGGAGGACGAATCAATTAATCTGCGAGTCATCGAAACTTTGTTAATGATAAATCGGTTGATGATGATGAGGATGATTGTTGATTAATTCTTCGTTGATGATACCTTTTCTCTGCGTTTTGCTTTGGCTTGGATATTCTCGACCTGAATTGGGGATGACAGCACACACACTCAGATCTATTATTAGGTAGAATTATTAGATAAATATTATTATTATTATTATTATTATTATTATTATTATTATTATTATTATTATTATTATTATTATTATTATTATTATTATTATTATTATTATTATCATCCTCATTATTATGATTGCTATTATCTAACTAGTGTTATTAATATCATTATCTTAAAAGTATAAATTTTTATAAAATTATTATTTTTATGATTATTAGTAATAATTATTAATACAAGTATCATTAGAATTATCATTATTATTATTTATATGTATTTTTATTATTATTAAAATTATTATTATTATTACATTCATCAAAATTATTATTATTGTTATTATTATCACTATCTTTATTATTACTATCATTATTATTATTATATTATCAATATTACTATAATTTTTATTTTAACAAACAAAAGATAATTATATAAAAACATAATTATTACCTATATTATAAGTATATTTAGTTTACTATTTTAATATAAAAATAACACACACATATATATATATATATATATAAATTATTTGAAATAATAAATATATTAATATTTTAATAAGTAATGTTGTATATAACTAATATATATATAAACTGGTCTCAATACCATTATGTGTTCATTATGTGTTTTAATAGATATATTACTGAAATAGGTTCGTGAATCCAAGGCCAACTCTGCATTGTTTAATGTCGTCATATGTATTTTTACTACAAAATACATTAGGTGAGTTTCATTTGATTCCCTTTTTACTCTTTACATTTTTGGGGCTGAGAATACATGCAAATGTTTTATTAACTGTTTTACAATAATTATATGCGTGAGTTTCATTCGCCCTTTTTACTCTTTACGTTTTTGGGCTGAGAATACATGCAAATGCTTTATTAACTGTTTTACAATAATTATATGCGTGAGTTCCTTTGATCCCCTTTTACTCTTTACATTTTTGGGACTGAGAATACATGCGCAACTTTTATAACTGTTTTACAAAATAGACACAAGTAATTAAAATGACATTATATGGTTGAATGATCGAAATCGAATATGCCCCTTTTTATATAGTCTGGTAATCTAAGAATTAGGGAACAGACACCCTAATTGACGCGAACTCTAAAGATAGATCTATCGGGCCCAACAAGCCCCATCCAAAGTACCGGATGCTTTAGTACTTCGAAATTTATATCATGTCCGAAGGAGGATCCCGGAATGATGGGGATATTCTTATATGCATATTGTGAATGTCGGTTACCAGGTGTTCAATCCATATGCATAATATTTTTGTCTCTATGCATGGGACGTATGATTATGAGAAATGGAAGTATGAAATCTTGTGGTCTATTAAAATTATGAAATGATTCTTTATGATAAACTAATGAACTCACCAACCTTTTGGTTGACACTTTAAAGCATGTTTATTCTCAGGTACGAAAGAAATCTTCCGCTGTGCATTTGCTCATATTAGAGATATTACTTGGAGTCATTCATGACATATTTCAAAAGATGTTGCATTCGAGTCGTTCAAGATTATTATTAAGTCAATTATATTTGGATATATTATGAAATGCTTTACATGCCTGTCAACTGTCGATGTAACGAAAGTTTGTCTTTTAAAAACGAATGCAATGTTTGTAAAATTTATCATATAGAGGTCAATTACCTCGCGATGTAATCAACTGTTGTGAATCGTTTGTAATCGATATGGACTTCGTCCGGATGGATTAGGACGGGTCTTCACAGGATTTTGGTATACGAATAGCTTCTATGCTAGTACTAGGAAGCCGTATTGTAAGGTTTAGAGGAGAAACCCTATGACGATGTGTTGATGTTTCGTCTAATTCGTGGTGTATTATTGTTGTCCTGGATTAATCCAGTGACGTATAGTCCTGTGTGAATCGATCGGCGGGAAAGTGGTGCTTCTTAAGTGTTATTGCGGGGTTATTAAAAATTTTTTCGTTGAAGGAATGATCCGGTGTAGAGCCGGAGGGAGTTTGGTTCTTGGCCTAAAGAATATTCAGGAATGATCGGTCGAGTAGTACGGTTATGAACCGAATGAGTACGAAATTTTAAGGAAGCATGAATCCTTCTCGATTTGGATTAATGTAAGACTTGGTTCGCGGCGTAGTGAATTTAGAAGATCGCATAGGGCGATATAGTTATGGATGACGCTTGTTGCGTGTTGCAGCCGTGAGAACTTGAAGGAAAATGTGGTATTTTTCGTATTTCCTAAATGGAAATTCTGGACTTTGAGTGTATGAGATATCGTTTATTGCGGTAGTGCACGCTAGTGATCATTAGCGTGTGGTGGGATCTTAGAATTCACGGATGATGTTATGGATGACGGGCTTTGTTATGTTTTGTAGGAATCGTGAGGTGTGACGACGATGGTTGCCGGTGAATTGTCCTTCTTTTAGGACGATTGTGAAGTACGGTTGTTGTATTATGATGCGTTAGTGCACGAAGCGAGGATTCGGATGAGTTTACTACTTGTGTGACTCCGCGTTGGAAGCGGAAATGTTCGTGGGAGAAGTGCTTAACTTCTAGTGTTTGTGCGGATCACGAGGATTAGGGAACAGACACCCTAATTGACGCGAATCCTAAAGATAGATCTATTGGGCTTAACAAACCCCATCCAAAGTACCGGATGCTTTAGTACTTTGAAATTTATATCATGTCCGAAGGAGGATCCCATAATGATAGGGGATATTCTTATATGTATCTAGTTAATGTCGGTTACCAGGTGTTCACCATATGAATGATTATTTTTGTCTCTATTATGAGAACTGGAAATGAAATTCTTGTGGTCTATTAAAATGATGGAAATAAATGATTATGATAAACTAATGAACTCACCAACTTTTTGGTTGACACTTTAAAGCATGTTTATTCTCAGGTGTTAAAGAAATCTTCCGCTGTGCATTTGCTCATTTTAAAGATATTACTTGGAGTCTTTCATAGCATATTTCGAAGAACGTTGCATTCGAGTCATTGAGTTCATCAAAGATTATTATTAAATTAATTTATAGTTGGATAGTGGATATTATGAAATGGTATGCATGCCTGTCAATTTTCGATGTAAAGAAATTTTGTCTTTTAAAAACGAATGCAATGTTTGTAAAATGTATCATATAGAGGTCAAATACCTCGCAATGTAATCAACTATTGTGAATCGTTTATAATGTATATGAATGGGTCATTTCAGTTGGTATCAGAGCGGTGGTCTTAGCGAACCAGGTCTGCATTAATGTGTCTAACTGATAAGTCGATAGGATGCATTAGTGAGTCTGGACTTCGACCGTGTCTGCATGTCAAAAGTTTTGCTTATCATTTTGTGTCAAAAATTAACTACTTATCATCCTCAGGAAATTACCTGCTTATCATTTTTAGTCTAAGACACGTCTTGCTGCATTGATTGCATGAATAGTGTATAGACAAAAATTCATATCTTAGCATATCTGCTAAATAATATCTTATCGTATCTGTTACTTTAAACTCTGCCTGACATATCCCGCAAAGTCCTCTGTAATCTACGAAATCTTTTGATATATATATATATATATATATATATATATATATATATATATATATATATATATATATATATATATATATATATATATATATATATATATATATATATATATATATATATATATATATATTCTATGTAATTAGAATACCATCCGTTAGCCAAAATCATTTCATATCGAAAAAAAAAATCCTTTATCCAATCGTACGAAATGGAATTCGTCATCAGTTCAAGTCACTCAAATTCCGAAATGGAATCCCATTCAAGCTCCGAAAGCAGTGTGACCGGAATAGATCAACCAATCAGTCATCACCTATTCTGGATGAATTGGGGATGGGTTCGTAGCCTCCTCAATCATTGGAGACAAGAAGAAGGTGATCCCTTCCATCCACCACATTGCCCTCTTGACGAAGAACCTGAAGCACTTACCGGCGAACCTGTTTGAAACACCATTTTCTCGCTCATTTTCAGAGTATCTCGTCACGATTATATATTACATCAAATTTTAGATTTTATTTATCCGCTCGTTCGAACCGACAATCACCCTGGTGTAATAGAAGAAGTCAACGAGCTTCGCGCTCGGGTAGTGGCTTTGGAGAATATGGTGCAGAGATTACAAACACCAGCAGCAGCATCAACAGCATAACCAGTACCACCATCATCAACGCCAACAGTACCATTACCACCTCCAACCACAACCGCGTCGTAAACCTCAACTTCACAATCTGTCCCACGAGCATCAACGTCATACGCACCATAGATACCAAGGAGTACCAACAACAATAACTGACGAAGTATTAATTCATAACTTCATTAGAGAAACATTCCGCGGCGATTATGTAATCTCTAAAGTCTTAGAGATTATCTAATCTAGCCCTAACCATAAATCAGTTAAGCGAACCAAAATGATAGAAGGAAGAGTAGAAACCCTGACAAAAATGGTGTGTGATTAACAAGCTAAACTTGCTTTACCAACAGCATCAACAGTACCGTCAGCGTTACCAGCATCGTCAGTACAGTCAACATCCGAATCAACAACACCGATAACATCACAAACTCCTTCAGTTCAAGAATCACTGTGGACATCATTACGAATCAATAACGTGTATATTGTATCAACGAGTTATGAAGAATTAACTCATTCCCTCTGAAGAAATTATATGTATATTATATATATATATATATATATATATATATATATATATATATATATATATATATATATATATATATATATATATATATATATATATATATATATATATATATATATATATATATTGAAATAAATCTTTCCGTGCTAAGCTATTGTGTGTGAATCTTTACTACTCGGTTAATTCATATTACAAATATGCAATAATGTACGTCCTTCAGCCGCAACTTAACCAGCGTTAACTACAATCTCTGTCGCAATTCAACAAATTCCAATTCATAATAAATCAAGTATATATTTGATTTTACACTTTCATCATCGATGTACCCGAAACTTTTCAGATAACATCATTCGTACTTTGCGAAATTCACAAGAATTCCACGAACCAAACATCATACATCAACAAATAACGAAGTATTGATTCATAATTTCAATGTCATTAAAGAAATACTGCGTAAAAGTTATGTACTTTTTAAAGCCTTTAGGGATTATTCAATTCTAGTTTCAACCGTAAATCAAATGAGTTTAATTTAACATTAACTCATTAAATCTATGTTACATCTGAAGAAAATATACATATATATATTTTCATAAAGACTGTAATAAAATTCTTTTGTACAAAATATTAATTGTGAATTTTTTTTAACGGGTAGGTAATACCCGAGAGATATATAAATTCACAATTAATATGTTACATTCTTCGAATCTGATTCAGCAAATCATCCATTATACTCCCTACTTTCACAACAATATACATTCTTTTATAGAAATCAAAACAACCATACTCATTCAAAATTTAATTACATATTTTGATTTTGAAATCTCAAAATTCAACTTGAGATATGACCAAAATCATCACTCTTAGATCCTTACATCTTTCACAAACTATATTTTGACTTCAAAACTGTGTTAGAACATCAAATGTATGTTAACGATTACAATCTGTGTTCAAACCCTTCGAAAATTTCTGAAGACACTTCGAATGATGAGCAATCGAGATGATGATCCAACCACATGTTACCCACAGTTATGTACCCGAAAAACTCTTGAAACCAAAGTAAAAGTTTAAACAACGTATCCGCGTCAGATTCTTTGGCATTTATTAGCAAAAATAACTTTGCGACTCCTATTCAAAGTAGCCAGTTTTGTCACAACTCCAGCAAGTCAACTTCAACTTTTCAGTCAGACTAACCTTATTATAACCTTGATATATACACCTTCGTTACCAGGGAACCTTTTACATTCCACCACATTATTAGCAGATGTACCAACAACTTCATTACCCTTTGACTTTAGCCTCTCCAAAAAGTCATTATAATTATTCATTGAAACCCCATCATTTACTCATTCGCATCTTGTAATGAGAATTGCCATATGAATCATTGGGAATTAGCAATCAGTATTTTGAAATCTCACAGGATGTCTACGCCAATAGTTATATGTGTATATATAACGTCTATCTTCTGGACTTAATTTGAATGTGAAGTTTCTAAAAAACACTCCGAACTACGAATTGGTTCTCCGAAAATGGAAAAAAAAAATGCTGATGAAGCAGCAAAAACTATAAACGACTTTAAACGGTAAAAGCTGGATGATAATGATGAAGTGTGTTGGCAAAGCGCAGAAAAAGAGAAGTTTTGGAACTGGAAAATGGATTGAGCAAAGTAGGAAGGAGGTTGTGGACAAATTACAAAGACTGAACCTAACTTCAAAGGATCCAAATGGTTCAGTACCTGCTGAAGTCATTAACGAATACCTTGCTCCTGACTCTAAACCCCTGCGGACAATATTCTTCATCATCCTCTGATATTAGAAATTCTAAAATATCATCATATCTTTCATTATAAATATCCTCCATATTTCTGAAGATATTTTCTTAATTTTTCTTATTTGAAATCATTTACCTCTTCGCGCTATTTGTATTACATCATAAAAGAAACTATTTTAGTTTCAAAATTCTGAAACATTCAAGTTTAAAATAGGAATATTTTGAAGTAATGTTGGGAACTGAAGCATGAATTAGTATAATATAATGACACTTGATCAATGTGATTATATTACAGTAAGTCATGCTGAGTTTCTAAATGGAATGTGATGATTCACAGATCATAACATCATCATGTGCCATGTTATAGGACTCTTGTATTCTATTTAACCTCTAAAATATCAAGAAAATATTTCTTGATGATTCGGCCTTTTCCAAGGTATTCTAGTAATTTGACAAGTCAAGATCGTGCCATCACAATTTCCTTCCTAGAACATTAACAATGTTCATTCCGAAATTCATATCTGTGAATTCTGGACCATTACAAGCGGTGCTTAATCGCAAGAAGAAGAAACGAAAGGACAAAACTCCAAAATAGAAATTGGGGTATAAATTGCAGCAAATAAAAGAGAGCATTAACTGTGAATGATAATGATTATAGAAGACAGAAGCAGATACTTTAAAATATAAGGGAACATATAAATCCCAACGACAAACCAGAAATTATAAACCATATATATCGATGCATATAGCAATATAAAGACACGGGAGAACTAGAAACACTATAAACCCAAGAGTATAGTAGAAGTAAATAGATTCTTCCGGCGGTAGATGAAAAAGAAGAATGACCGATATGAAAGTTAGAAGTATATCGAGAATCAGAACTGGATGGAGCATATTGATGAATACTTTAAAATATGAGTTGAGGGGGAAAGAATAGAAGGTGATGAAACATGACTAGGAACTTAGAAATCAACAGATTTAACTCACACAATGGCGGAATAAGTGAATCAAACCCTCTAGTGAATAGGTTAAGTTTTTTTTGATTAATTTAGTCAAACCACAACTAAATCAAGTGTGATTAGATCAACACATAGAGCTATTATTCACCACCTGGGTGATTTGGACTGAGAGAGAATCGAAGGAGCTCACTAGATCTGAGTGTGTGTAACAAATGAGAGGCTTAACCTAAAATGAAGAACATAAGACTTTATATACCCCTGCTGTTGACTCACCTATACGATTCATTCATCACACGTATGAGTTGGTTTCATCAGTCGTACGGGTGATCACTCACTCGTGTCTTCTCATTCAGGTTGTAATTGTGACTTAGCTCAGCATCAACTGTGCGTATGAGCCTGTCAGCTGTACTAGTGAGGCTTCACTCGTACGTCTGACTAAGTCTAACATAGTTAAACATCTAAATCTCATTCCTGCAGTTCCTGTAACCACATACAAACATAGATAGGATAATAACGAGCAATCATGGTAGCCTGTAAACTGTTGTACCTGCAATGGACGCGGGTAGATGTCTAGGAACTTGCATAAAATGCATCAACAGAAGGTGTGAGT
Organism: Rutidosis leptorrhynchoides; assembly: GCF_046630445.1. NCBI lineage: Eukaryota > Viridiplantae > Streptophyta > Magnoliopsida > Asterales > Asteraceae > Rutidosis > Rutidosis leptorrhynchoides. Next base: position 273,306,652 of record NC_092343.1, read on the forward strand.
TGTAAGGAAACGAAGGAGGTGAATTTATAAGAAAATCTCCGACAGAACAATTAAAATGGACGATCGCATTTAAAGCGGATCCTAATTCCCTTGATTACCGGAGAGTCAAATCTTATTAAGAAGATTTTCTTCAAATCCCTTGAAATCTGGAAATCAATCATATCTACGTCAAATGATAAGATGAATCTACACTTACTCATTTCACTCTTCTATGTTAGCTTCATTCGTACTCTTCATATAAATGGATTGTTTATCCAAATTATTCGCTGATGATAAAACTCTAATTTTCAGCCCGTATGCATCATGAAAACATACTTATTATCATTCACAACCTTTCCACTCAAATTTCGGGACGAAATTTCTTTAACGGGTAGGTACTGTGACAACCCGGAAATTTCCAACCAAATTTAAACTTTAATCTTTATATGTTTCCGACACGATAAGCAATATTTGTTAAGTTAAATTGCAAGAATTTTAAACTATGTTCATACATTCATTCAACCTCGACCATGTTTCAACGATTCACGAACCATTAAACGAATATGATTATATATGTATATGTGTATATATATTATAACTTGAAATGTAAACAAAATATTAGATTAAATACTTTATATGATTGTATCTGTTTCAAAATATTTATCAATGGAATTAGAAGATAAGATCAAATGATTGAATTATCAGATATATTGAATTATGATTACAAGTCTCTGTTGAAAGGCCCACGTTGATTTGAGAAATCTTTCCGTTTTAACAATATTCAAAAAATGGTAAAGTGATTTATAAATAAGAACAAATTGTCAATCATTGAGAACTAGACAAAGGATAGTGGAAGATTGAATCTCATAAAGACTCGATTGATCTATTTAGTTTCAAACGTACAAAAACGTTTTCAGTTTAAAAAGAACTTTATTATTAAAACGTATATAACTTTTATAAATATCTAGAACCACTTTTGACAACTCATTACTTAACTAGTATGATAAAGATAACGATATTTATATTTTATTTTATTAAATATATATAACGATTTAAATTAATATTATATATATTTATACGCGTATTATACGTATATAGTTTTATACTTTTACTATACTTAAACTTTACCTTTACTTTATTTTTACTTTACTTTAACTTTAATAATTCACTTTAATAATTCATACTTTAATAATTCACTTTAATAATTCATACTTTAATAATTCACTTTAATAATTCATACTTTAATAATTCACTTTAATAATTCATACTTTAATAATTCACTTTAATAATTCAAAAATCTATTATAAATAGAATTCAATAGGTTTCATTATTTCATAGAAACTTGAAAATATTTTTCTCTAAACTCTCTCAATCGATTTTCATATATATATTTTGTCATAACCCGTCCTTAACCATAAGAACGAGTTAGATAACGTATGATTTCATTGCGAGGTATTGACCTCTATATGCGACATTTTTAAAAGAACAACTGCATTTATTTTACATTACAAACCATAACTCTTACTATACTTAAACCCCCCCTCGAAATAAATAAAACCCCATCGTATTCGTATTGGTCGGGATTAATCTTGACCCACGGTACCGGTGTTGTCAAATGACGTGTTGCGTACATAAAGTACCGGTGTTGTCAAATGACGTGTTGCGTACAATCATGGGATCTTATGATTAATCTTCTCGTATTGTTTACGGGTGATCCTGAAATATATAAAATTAAATTATGAGTACATATATATAAAATATCATGTTATTTTAAAAAGATGTGATTTATTTAATTTTTCTCCAATTATTTTCGTGGCTAAACTAGTCTTGGATATCCGATTTTGTTTTGGTCATAGTTTCTTCGTTACAACTCCGTTTTCGTTGGTTCAACTTGCCACTTCCTTGGATCGAGTCCTTCTTTAAGAATATGACCTGTAAATACCTTAGTTTGTATTCAAAATCACAGGTCATAGGTCAAACTTTGGTGAAACTTATGAAGTTAATCATTTTCCATCATATAAACAACCTTAAATGATTATTTTTCTAAAAATACTTATACTTTGAGTTAAATCATGAAATTTTTATGTGTTATCATATTCATAGTAAATATCAATTTTCCAGAAAATAAGCCTCCAACTCAAAGTTCAAGATAGTTTTTAATTATCCAACCCAAAACAGCCCCCGGTTGCACTCCGGCGTCGTAAAAACAGTTTTTAAGGTGTTCTTTGAAAAACCAAGTTATACCTTGTTAAATTAGAATATATTTATGATATATTACAGGTCTTGAAGTATTTTAAAAGTTAAGTTAGAAGGATCTATTTAGTTTGCAAACAAGTTTGAAATCATTCAAACTATGTTCTTGTTGTTAAAATTGTATACCATAAAATAAGATAGCTATATATATATGAATCGAATAAGGTTATGAACAAAGTTACTACCTCAAGTTACTTGGACAAGATTTCTGTAAAAAAGGAGTAAAAACCTAGAACCAAAAGAGTGGTGGAGTTGGATGAAAGATTGGAAGTAAACTTGTGTTCTTGGAAGGATTCTTGAAGTGTTTTTGTAAGGGTTTTCTTATGGTGTTTAAGTGATGTTCTTGAAGCTAGATTTTCATGGTGATAGGCTGAGATGGTTAAGGTGTTTAAGGGTTATGAAAGGGTGTTCCTAACTAGCAAAATGATGTAGCAAAGTTGAAGATGGATGGAGTATTTAAGGTGGTGGTGGTGGCGTGAATGATGAGGAACAAAGACATGATCTTTGTTGTATTTTTGTGTAATAATTCATGCATGCATCCAAAATCTAATTACCTCTCATCTAGGGCAGTAATAATGGCTAGTTAGGTGGTGATTTGATGTGTATATACTAATAGTAAATACGTATAGAAGCTAGGTATGATACGAGTACATATACTCTAGATATACGTATAGAAATCTTGTGAAAAATGGAATGAGAATTCAAATATAGCTATCTTTTGTGAATATACTTATATGGTTTTATGTATTTAAGTCCTTAAAAAGTGATTAAATACATTATATATACGATATATGTATAAACATTATAGGTCATAAGTATTTATGTCAAATGACGTTACGTATGGTTATCGTTTTGAAAACTTAAGTTAGTAGTTTCAAAATATACTTATAACTTATTATTATTAATACAAAATGAGGTATTAAAACATTCTTAGATCATGTTAAATATGTATATATACATATATATACACAAACGTATAATTATCATATGTTATATAGTTCGTGATATCATCGGTCAAACTAGACGGTCAAACGTTGTGTAAAACTCTTTTCAAAAATATAAATCTCAACAATTTGGATTGCTTATCATGTTGGTAAGGTTTAATTTATGTAAATATTAATCTTATAAGTATAGATTGATCGAAAAAGTCCGGGTCATTACAGTACCTACCCGTTAAATAAATTTCGTCCCGAAATTTTAAAATTGTACCTATTTTGCGTCATCGAGAAACAAGTGTGGATACTTTTGTTTCATCTGATCCTCTCGTTCCCAAGTAAACTCAGGACCTCTTCGAGCATTCCAACGAACCTTAACGATCGGTATGTTGCTCTGCTTGAGCTGTTTAACTTCACGGTCCATGATTTCGATTGGTTCTTCGATGAATTGTAGTTTCTCATCGACATGGATTTCTTCAAGAGGAATGGTGAGGTCTTCCTTTGCAAGACACTTTTTAAGGTTTGAGACGTGAAATGTATTATGTACTCCGGCGAGTTGTTGCGGTAACTCGAGTCGATAAGCTACCGGTCCGATGCGTTCGATAATTTTGAACGGGCCTACATACCTTGGGTTTAGTTTACCCCTTTTTCCAAAACGTATTACACCTTTCCAAGGTGACACCTTTAGCATAACCATGTCCCCGATCTGAAACTCTAATGGTTTCCTTCGGACATCGGAGTAGCTCTTTTGGCGACTACGGGCTGTTTTCAATCTCTCCTTGATTTGTACTATCTTCTCAGTCGTTTCGTGTATGATCTCGGGACCAGTTAATTGTCGATCTCCTACTTCATTCCAACAAATAGGAGATCTACACTTCCTTCCGTACAATGCTTCGAATGGCGCAGCTTTAATGCTCGCATGATAACTATTATTATACGAGAATTCTGCTAATGGTAGATATTTATCCCATCCGTTTCCAAAATCGATCACACATGCCCTGAGCATGTCTTCAAGAGTCTGAATTGTTCTTTCACTCTGCCCGTCGGTTTGCGGATGATATGCGGTACTCATATCCAAACGAGTTCCTAGTGCCTCCTGTAGTGATTGCCAGAACTTTGAGGTAAATCTACTATCACGATCAGATATAATGGAAATAGGTATTCCATGCCTTGAAACTATTTCCTTTATATATAATCGTAATAATTTCTCCATTCTATCTGTTTCCTTTATAGGCAAGAAATGTGCAGATTTGGTAAGACGATCAACAATTACCCAAATGGTGTCATATCCCCAGGCAGTCTTTGGTAACTTGGTGATGAAATCCATGGTAATACCGTCCCATTTCCATTCTGGAATTTCTGGTTGTTGAAGTAACCCTAACGGCTTCTGGTGTTCTGCTTTGACTTTGGAACAAGTTAAACATTCCCCAACATATGTTGCAACGTCTGTCTTTAAATTAGGCCACCAATAATGTGTCTTAAGATCTTGATACATCTTTCCAACTCCAGGATGTATCGAGTATCTTGTCTTATGTGCCTCGTTCAATATCAACTTCCTTAATCCACCCAACTTCGGTACCCAAATACGATTTGCAAAATATCGAATTCCATCTTCCCGTATAACGAGTTGCTTCTCATACTTCTTCATTATTTCATTTCCTATGTTTTCTTTAGTAAGTGCTTCTCGTTGAACTTCTTTGATTTGTGAGTTGAGATTCATGCGAATTTTTATGTTCATCGCTCGTACTCGAATTGGTTCTCGTTCTTTTCTGCTTAGAGCATCGGCCACCACGTTCGCTTTTCCGGGATGATAGCGAATTTCACAATCATAGTCGTTTATCAGTTCGACCCACCTACGTTGCCTCATGTTCAATTGTTTCTGATCAAAAATGTGTTGAAGGCTTTTATGATCAGTAAACACAGTGCATTTAACCCCATATAAGTAGTGTCTCCATATCTTCAACGCAAACACGACTGCTCCCAGTTCTAGATCATGCGTCGTATAATTCCGCTCGTGAATCTTCAATTGTCGGGATGCGTATGCAATAACTTTCTTTCGTTGCATAAGAACACAACCAAAACCTTGTCGCGAAGCGTCACAATATATTTCAAAATCATCGTTCCCTTCAGGTAACGATAAAATAGGTGCCGTGGTCAACTTCTTCTTGAGTAATTGAAATGCACTCTCCTGCTCAAAGGTCCATTCGTACTTCTTCCCTTTTTGTGTTAACGATGTCAATGGTTTAGCTATTCGGGAAAAATCTTGAATAAACCTTCTATAATAACCGGCTAAACCTAAAAATTGGCGTATCTGCGTTGGTGTCTTAGGAGTCTCCCATTTTTCAATGGCCTCAATTTTAGCTGGATCAACCTGAATTCCTTTGCTACTAACAACGTGACCAAGAAATTGCACTTCTTTCAACCAGAAATCACACTTAGAAAATTTAGCGTATAGCTGTTCTTTTCTCAACAACTCTAATATTAACCTTAAATGCTGCTCATGCTCTTGCTCACTCTTGGAATAGATAAGAATGTCATCAATGAAAACAATAAAAAACTTATCTAAATATGGACTACAAACTCGATTCATGAGGTCCATGAATACAGCTGGCGCATTCGTCAATCCAAACGGCATGACCAAAAATTCGTAATGACCGTAACGTGTCCGAAAAGCAGTTTTCGGTATATCTTCTTCTTTGACGCGTAATTGATGATAGCCCGATCTTAGGTCAATTTTTGAGTACACACATGATCCTTGGAGTTGATCAAATAAGTCGTCAATTCTCGGTAGTGGATACCGATTTTTGATAGTTAACTTATTTAATTCACGATAATCTATACACATCCTAAAAGATCCATCTTTCTTTTTAACAAATAGAATCGGAGCTCCCCACGGTGAAGTACTTGGTCGTATGAATCCACGATCCAGTAATTCTTTTAACTGACTCTGAAGTTCTTTTAACTCGGACGGTGCAAGTCTATATGGAGCACGGGCAACTGGTGCAGCTCCTGGTACTAAATCTATTTGAAATTCTACAGATCTAAATGGAGGTAATCCCGGCAACTCTTCCGGAAAAACTTCAGGAAAATCTCTTGCCACAGGCACGTCGTTGATGCACTTCTCTTTTTCTTTCTTTTCGACTTTATTAACATGTGCTAAGATAGCATAGCACCCTTTCTTCAAGCACTTTTGAGCTTTCAAATAACTAATGAGTTTTAGCTTTGAGTTACCCTTCTCTCCATAAATCATTACTGGCGTTTTATCCTTACGAGGAATGCGAATTGCCTTCTTGGCGCACACAACTTCAGCTCCTATTTTGGACATCCAGTCCATGCCGACTATTACATCAAAACTTCCTAATTCTATGGGTATCAAATCAATCTTAAATGTTTCTCCGGCTAAATTTATTTTACAATCACGGCAAATTTTATCGGCTTTAATTAGTTTACCATTAGCTAACTCAATCATGTACTTAGCATCTAGAGGTAATGATGAACAATTCAATTTAGCGTAAAAGTCTCTACTCACGTAACTTCTATCGGCACCAGTATCAAATATAATAGATGCGGATAAGTTATTAATGGTAAACGTACCCGTAACAAGCTCCGGGTCTTCACACGCCTCTCTAGTATTAATAACAAATGCTCTTCCACGTGCAGATCCATTATTCTTCTCTGGATTCGGGCACTGGCTCTTATAGTGACCTTGTTTTCCACACCCATAACAAGTAATGGTAGCCAAAGCAGTTCTATTTGCATTGGTGGCAGGAGTCTTGGTACCATTTGTATTTGTAACGAGAGCCCTACAAACTTCAGCAAGATGACCCTTTCGATTACATTTGTTGCATACCACATTACAGTAGCCAGAGTGATGTTTGTGGCATCGGTTACATAAAGGATTTTGTCCTTTGTAACCAAAGCTTAAACCACTACCCGCACCTTGCGTGATTTCTTGTTTTTTAAAAGATTGTTGTTGGTTACCACGATCATAATTTCCATTCCACTTTCTTTTGTTACCTGATACCTTCACATCAGTATTGGATACTTTCTTATCCATGATGACCTGATCCATTAGCTCGTTTGCCATGGTTATAGCTTCATGAATTGTCTTAGGTTTCGATGCTGTAACATTTGCCTTGACCTTTTTGGGCAAACCATCTTTGTACATTTCAATCTTTCGTTCTTCGGTTGGAACCAATTCAGGACATAGCAAAACTAATTCCATGAATCGCTGATTGTAGTTGGTGATTTCAGTACCAACAACCTTCAGGCTTCGTAATTCATCTTCCAACTTCCTAACCTCGTTCCTTGGACAATACTCGTTGATTAACATTATTTTGAATTCTTCCCATGGAGTATCATAAGCTACATCTCCTCCTACAGCCTTCACATAATTTTTCCACCACGTGAGTGCACTATCTTGTAAAGTGCACGATGCATACTTGGTCATGTCCTTTTCAACACAACCACTGATTTTAAATACAGTCTCCATCTTTTCTATCCACCGGGTTAAACCGATCGGTCCTTCCGTTCCACTGAATGATGAGGGATTGCAAGCTTGAAAAGTCTTGTAGGTACATCCTACACGAGGATTTGGGTTAACTGCAGCAGATCTTGCAGCTTCGACCCATAACATTCTGTTGTTCACTCGCTGGTTGATGAATTCCTCGACTTCTTGTTCCGTCATTCGATTCAATCGCGCCATTTCCTAATGAAAGAAAATAATTATTCACATGGAATATTATAGATGTAGTGTGTATTTATAGTACATTATAGCTTGTTAACAATATGAACCAGGTATTATTATAAAAGCCTTTTCTTCTTATTAGCATTTTATAATTATATCTAGGGTAGTACCTACCCGTTAATGTTCATACTTAATAGCTTAGTACAGAACCAATTACTACAATCTAAATAATACTTAACCATGGAAAATTATTGCATTTCATACTTCACTATTTTACATATGCTTATCTTACATCGAACATTAAGCAAACCACACTAATAATATTATACAAAACATTATATGATCCCATGGTTTAATACGGCAGCGCATCGTTTGGTCTATTTTCTAGGACGTTTAGGTTCAAGGAATGGCCTAACGCTTATCCTAGCTGTCTGCCTATATTTTGGCTGTGGGGCTGAAGAACTAGATGCCGGGATAGAACGAATAGGAATAGCGGGAATAGGGGTGGTAGTGTCTAGTGGAGTTGGTGCCACATCATCCTTACTAAACTCAGGATTTGAATTTTCTAATTCATTAGCCCTTCGTTTCTTTCCTAGTTCGAACTTGTCTTTCGTAATTTCTTGTATTTCTTCCTCGGGTTCACTTTCCTCCTCGGGTTCACTTTCCTCCTCGGGTTCACTTTCCGGGTTCTCTATAGTCGGTTCATCCGGAATTTGTGAGTCTTCCCCAAAGATATTATTTTCGTCATCGGATAGGTTAATGACTGGAACACCATCTGAAGATTCTGATTCGGAGTCGCTGAATGTGATAATAAGTTTTGAGCCCGACATCTATCACACAACAACTAACCCATTAGTACTACATAATATTTACATATAAATTTTAACCAACAATGATAAGCAATGGTTGTTAAATCAGATCTGGTCAAAGTCCAGACTTACTAATGTATCCTAACGACTTATTAGTTAGACACACTAATGCAAACCTGGTTCGCTAAGACCACCGCTCTGATACCACATGTCATAACCCGTCCTTAACCATAAGAACGAGTTAGATAACGTATGATTTCATTGCGAGGTATTGACCTCTATATGCGACATTTTTAAAAGAACAACTGCATTTATTTTACATTACAAACCATAACTCTTATGTTAATACAAGCTTTAGACAATATAAAGATGATTATCGTTTAGCGATAATCTTAGACTTACAAACTTTACATGTGATGATAACAATACGATTTCTAACATATTTTACATTACAATTCCTCGGATATGCAGTTTTATTTTTGACACAAATATGCATACTCAAGATCTTGCTTAAATTCAACATGTTGCAGCGGAAGCTTTTAGTTATCACCTGAGAATAGACATGTTTAAAACGTCAACATAAAGTTGGTGAGATATAGGTTTAATGCCGGCAGCGATATAAATATAGACCACAAGATTTCATATGTAAAAATTTTAATAAAAATATTCTAAGTGGTTGAGCACTTGATAACCATACTTAACATTTAATCACGTCGCATATTCCCTTTATTATGAAATCTTACTACACCGTACCAAGTGTAGTCACGAAACGAAGTACTGTGCAACCGTTGAATACTAGTCGTCCAGTCCGGTTGGGGTTGTCAGGCCCGATAGATCTATCAACAGGATTCGCGTTTACAATACCGCTGTAAATAGTAGTTACCAAGCTACAGGGAAGTATGCCAGTGGTACAACTCAACGTAGAATATATTTTTCAGTTACTTGTGTCCATATCGTAAAACATAAAATACATGTATTCTCATCCCGAAATACTTAGAGTTTAAAAGTGGGACTATATACTCACTTTTGCCTTGAAGATATATATATATTTTGACTTGGTCTCCGGTTGATATCACGAACCTATCCATATATAATATATCAATATATTTTCATTTTAAACAATCGTCACATATATATACTTATAATACTTTTAATGTCTTCTTAGTCCGTAGTTAGCAATTCAATTTTAATGGTTCATATTTAGGTGTTTAATAAATAAATAAAACCCCCCCACGAAATAAATAAAACCCCATCGTATTCGTATTGGTCGGGATTAATCTTGACCCACGGTACCGGTGTTGTCAAATGACGTGTTGCGTACATAAAGTACCGGTGTTGTCAAATGACGTGTTGCGTACAATCATGGGATCTTATGATTAATCTTCTCGTATTGTTTACGGGTGATCCTGAAATATATAAAATTAAATTATGAGTACATATATATAAAATATCATGTTATTTTAAAAAGATGTGATTTATTTAATTTTTCTCCAATTATTTTCGTGGCTAAACTAGTCTTGGATATCCGATTTTGTTTTGGTCATAGTTTCTTCGTTACAACTCCGTTTTCGTTGGTTCAACTTGCCACTTCCTTGGATCGAGTCCTTCTTTAAGAATATGAACTGTAAATACCTTAGTTTGTATTCGAAATCACAGGTCATAGGTCAAACTTTGGTGAAACTTATGAAGTTAATCATTTTCCATCATATAAACAACCTTAAATGATTATTTTTCTAAAAATACTTATACTTTGAGTTAAATCATGAAATTTTTATGTGTTATCATATTCATAGTAAATATCAATTTTCCAGAAAATAAGCCTCCAACTCAAAGTTCAAGATAGTTTTTAATTATCCAACGCAAAACAGCCCCCGGTTGCACTCCGACGTCGTAAAAACAGTTTTTAAGGTGTTCTTTGAAAAACCAAGTTATACCTTGTTAAATTAGAATATATTTATGATATATTACAGGTCTTGAAGTATTTTAAAAGTTAAGTTAGAAGGATCTATTTAGTTTGCAAACAAGTTTGAAATCATTCAAACTATGTTCTTGTTGTTAAAATTGTATACCATAAAATAAGATAGCTATATATATATGAATCGAATAAGGTTATGAACAAAGTTACTATCTCAAGTTACTTGGACAAGATTGCTGTAAAATAGGAGTAAAAACCTAGAACCAAAAGAGTGGTGGAGTTGGATGAAAGATTGGAAGTAAACTTGTGTTCTTGGAAGGATTCTTGAAGTGTTTTTGTAAGGGTTTTCTTATGGTGTTTAAGTGATGTTCTTGAAGCTAGATTTTCATGGTGATAGGCTGAGATGGTTAAGGTGTTTAAGGGTTATGAAAGGGTGTTCCTAACTAGCAAAATGATGTAGCAAAGTTGAAGATGGATGGAGTATTTAAGGTGGTGGTGGTGGCGTGAATGATGAGGAACAAAGACATGATCTTTGTTGTATTTTTGTGTAATAATTCATGCATGCATCCAAACTCTAATTACCTCTCATCTAGGGCAGTAATAATGGCTAGTTAGGTGGTGATTTGATGTGTATATACTAATAGTAAATACGTATAGAAGCTAGGTATGATACGAGTACATATACTCTAGATATACGTATAGAAATCTTGTGAAAAATGGAATGAGAATTCAAATATAGCTATCTTTTGTGAATATACTTATATGGTTTTATGTATTTAAGTCCTTAAAAAGTGATTAAATACATTATATATACGATATATGTATAAACATTATAGGTCATAAGTATTTATGTCAAATGACGTTACGTATGGTTATTGTTTTGAAAACTTAAGTTAGTAGTTTCAAAATATACTTATAACTTATTGTTATAAATACAAAATGAGGTATTAAAACATTCTTAGATCATGTTAAATATGTATATATACATATATATACACAAACGTATAATTATCATATGTTATATAGTTCGTGATATCATCGGTCAAACTAGACGGTCAAACGTTGTGTAAAACTCTTTTCAAAAACATAAATCTCAACAATTTGGATTGCTTATCATGTTGGTAAGGTTTAATTTATGTAAATATTAATCTTATAAGTATAGATTGATCGAAAAAGTCCGGGTCATTACATATTTACTCCGTATTATTTCAAGATATTATTAGAATACATAAAATATTACGATGGAGTGCTGTCCGAGTGATTTCGAAATTGTTTTTCGAGTAGGATAGGATTAAGGAAATTATGGGTTATAGCTATGGAGGTGATTGAGTATGGTTCATGGGTATGCTCGTGAGGTCAATATAGTGTTTATCATTTCCGTTGCTTCTACGTACCTTTCCTGCAATATTGAATCTCAATATTGATACGTGAGTACTCATAATTTAACTTTTACATACTAATAGTGTATCCCTGACTAGTGCTCGAGTATTTAGGATTATGCATGCTTGTACTTTTGATATTGCCCTTAGACAGGTTAGGTTGAATATTGAATTAGTTACACTTGCGGTTGAGATAAGGTATAAGATATGCATGTCCTTGGAAAGCTAGCGAAAAATTAAGGACTTTTCCTTTAGATATCGAATGGTTTCGATGAACGGATTAGAAGTTATAATCAATTGAATTTTCGATATTTTTATTAAAAATGATTATTATTATCGTCGTTTTTATCGTCGTTCTAGTTTTATCTTATTATTATCATTATTATTATCTTTATCAATAAAAGGGATTTATCATTAAAAATTGTTATTTTTTTTATTATTACTATCGTTATTATCGTTAAAGTTATAATTAGTATTATTATTATTATTATCCAATTATTATTATTATTATTATTATTATTAGTATTATTATTATTATTATTATTATTATTATTATTATTATTATTATCATTATTAATATATATATCATTATTTAAAAATGGATATTGTCATTGTTATTATTATTATTACTATATTATCATTAAGATAATTATTAGTATTATCGTTAAAAATGTTATAGTAACTATCATTATTAATATTAGTGTAATTAAAACAAATATTTGTAACACCTAATTATTTTGATTACTATTATTATCATTATTATGAACACGATATAAAAGACGATTAAAAGCTATTAAACGAAACGATTAGAAAATAATGAGTAAGAGTATCATGATGAAATTAAAATATTATAAGATATTGATTTAGATAAAATTATCGTTCTTATTATTTTTATCATTACTATTATTATTAAAAATATCGTTAGTATTAAAACTATCATTTTAACAAAAATTATCATTTTAATAGAAATGTCATTGTTACTATAAAATATCATTATTATTATTATTTTAAATTGAATTATTATTTTAAAGATAATATTAAAAATTATCGTAAATATTAAAGTTATCATAATTTGAATTATCATTTTATCATAATGTCATCTTAGTAATTATAAATATTGATATTTTTATAATAATAATAATTATTACAAAATAATACAACTTTTACTTACTATCATTATAGATATTATTTTATCAAATAAATATGTGATATAAACATATTTTACTACGTGTAATAACTTACTTTAATAATACCTATCATATTATCTTTATGATATTAAATGAACCCTATAAATTTTATTACTTAATATATATAAAAATATATTATATTATATAAATTTAATATAAAATTTTATTTATTAATAAATAAATTATATTATTTACTCTAATAAATCTTTTAAAAATATTTAAAAATATAAAACGACGATATTTAAACTATATATTAATCATGTATAATTTTTGGAAATTATTTTGAGTCAAATTTACTTTTGTTGACTTTTGCATATTAGTCTAGAGCATTAGGATTGTGGTACACTATGACTTGGCCTAATTTGTTAGACAAATATTGACCAACACATAATTATATATAATTAATTTAGGTTCGTGAATCTGAGGCCAACCTTGCACTTGTTCAATGACGTTATATGTATTTTTACTACGAAATACAGTATGGTGAGTTTCATTGATCCCCTTTCTCTTTACATTTTTGGGCTGAGAATACATGCAAATGCTTTATTAACTGTTTTACAATATTTATATGCATGAGTTTCATTTGCCTTTTTACCCTTTATATTTTTGGGACTAAGAATACATGCGCTTTTATAAATGTTTGACGAAATAGACACAAGTAATTGAAACTATATTCTATGGTTGAATTATCGAAATCGAATATGCCCCTTTTTATTAAAGTCTGGTAATCTAAGAATTAGGGAACAGACACCCTAATTGACGCGAATCCTAAAGATAGATCTATTGGGCCTAACAAACCTCATCCAAAGTACCGGATGCTTTAGTACTTCGAAATTTATATCATGTCCGAAGGAGGATCCTGGAATGATAGGGGATATTCTTATATGTATCTAGTTAATGTCGGTTACCAGGTGTTCACCATATGAATGATTATTTTTGTCTCTATACATGGGACGTATATTTATGAGAACTGGAAATGAAATTCTTGTGGTCTATTAAAATGATGGAAATAAATGATTATGATAAACTAATGAACTCACCAACCTTTTGGTTGACACTTTAAAGCATGTTTATTCTCAGATGTTAAAGAAATCTTCCGCTGTGCATTTGCTCATTTTAAAGATATTACTTGGAGTCTTTCATAGCATATTTCGAAGAACGTTGCATTCGAGTCATTGAGTTCATCAAAGATTATTATTAAATTAATTTATAGTTGGATAGTGGATATTATGAAATGGTATGCATGCCTGTCAATTTTCGATGTAAAGAAATTTTGTCTTTTAAAAACGAATGCAATGTTTGTAAAATGTATCATATAGAGGTCAAATACCTCGCAATGTAATCAACTATTGTGAATAGTTTATAATGTATATGAACGGGTCATTTCAATTGGGCTTTATATTTTCTCTTATATTTCGATGTCTCTGCTTCTGTCTTTCTATAATCATTGACATTCACAGTTCATGCTCTCTTCTATTTTCTGCGATTTATACCCCTATTTCTATCACAGAGCTTCGTTCTTTTGCTTTCTCTTCGTAAGTAATGGTCCAGAATTCGTAGGTATGAAATTTCGAATGAACATGGCTAATGTTCATAGAGAGAAATTATAATAGCACGATCTTGATTGATTAAATTACCAAAATTCAAGAGAAGAGATAGAACTATCAGGAAGATATGTTCTCGATATGTTTGAAGATTAGGTAGAATGTAAGAGTCGTGTAACATGGCACATGATGACATCACGTTTCATTAGAAACTCAGCATGACTTACTATAATATAATCACGTTGATCAACTGTCATTATAGTATACTAACTTATGCATCAGTTCCCAACACTACTTCAAAAACATTCATATTTTAACTTTGAATTTTTCAGAATTTAGAAACTAAAACAAATTTTTTTTAATGATATAACACAGATAGAGCGGAGAGATAATTAATTTCGGGCAAGAATATTTATGAAGATATCTTCAGAAATATTGAGGATATTAATAATGAAAGATACGATAATATCTTAGAATTTTAGAATCAAATTGTGATGAAGAAATTCATTCACGGTGATTTAGAGCGATTAATGAGCAAGGTATTCGCTAAAGATTTCATCAGAAACAGAATCATCAGGATTCTTTATGTTCAAGTTTAGTCCTTGTGTTTTGTTCAGAGACTCCTTCATAGTTTGCTCAAACCATTTTTCAGTTTCAAACTTTTTCTTAGCTTTGCCAACACACTATTCTTTATCATCAAACTTTTGACTGTTTTGGTGGTCTACAGCTTCTGCTGCTTCATTCAGCTTTTTTAAAGTTCAATGTATTGATTCGTAGGCTGGGTGCTTTTCGTAAGTTCACAATTGAAGTACGTAATTCTAGGAGATAGATGTTATATTTCATGACCCGTCCTAATCAATCTGGACGAAGTCCATATCGATTATAAATGATTCACAATAGATGATTACATCGCGAGATACTTGACCTCTATATGATATATTTTACAAACATTGCATTCGTTTTTAAAAGACAAACTTTCTTTTCATCGAAAGTTGATAGTATGTATACCATTTCATAATACATCCAACTATAATTGACTTAATAATAATCTTGATGAACTCAACGACTCGAACGCAACGTCTTTTGAAAAATGTCATAAGTGACTCCAGTAATATCTCTAAAATGAGCAAATGCACAGCGGAAGACTTCTTTCATACCTGAGAATAAACATGCTTTCAAGTGTCAACCAAAAGGTTGGTGAGTTCATTAGTTTATCACAAACATTCATTTCCATCATTTTAATAGACCAAAAGATTTCATTTTTCCATAAATATACATCTCGTATCAGGCATTTCGCAAACTGCATAGAGATAAAAATCATTCATATAGATTGAACACCCGGTAACCGACCTTAACAAGATGCATATAGAATATCCCGCAGTATACAGCGCGCAACTAATATACTAAATAATAATTCGAAGTACTAAAGCATCCATACCCTGGATGGGGCTCGTTGGGCCCGATAGATCTACCTTTAGGATTCGCGTCAATTAGGGGCCATTTCCCTAATTCTTAGGTTACCAGACTTGAAGGGGCGATATTCGGTTTAATAATCCAACCATATAATGTAGTTTTCGATTACTTGTGTCTATTTCGTAAAACATTTATAAAAGCAGCGCATGTATTCTTAGTCCTAAAAATATATATTGCAAAAAGCATTTAAAAAGGGAGCAAATGAAACTCACGATACTGTATTTTATAGTAAAAATACATATGACGACACTGAACAATGCAGGGTTGGCCTCGATTCACGAACCTATATCAATTGTATATCTATTAAAGCATATAATGGGATTCACAAAATTTCATTTATTAATATATATTATTTATATATTTATAATTATATAGAAATTATGCTAAATTCCATTTAAAACATATACCCATATTTTATCTTAAATTATATGTTATTTTTATTTATTTTGTATGTATTAATATCTATACGTTTAGTAATATTAATATATATATATATATATATATATATATATATATATATATATATATATATATATATATATATATATATATATATATATATATATATATATAAAATATCATTAGTTTGCTATGTGTAAGTATTTGTATAAGTAATATTATTATTTTTGATATATAGTTATATGAAATATTAATATAATTCTAGTATATGTAATGTGTATATTTAATGTACAAAATATTTATTTGTTAGAATGATAGTTTTGATAATATTGATTCACTAATGATAATAATAACTTTATTAATAATGATAGTACTAATAATAAAAATAAAAATGATATTTTTTTATAATAATGATAAAAATAATACTAATTATGATAAAAATCATGATAATGCTAATAATAATACTATTGATAATATTAATAATAATACTTACTTTAATAATTAATAACAACAATAATAATCTTAATCTTAATAATAATAACTGATAACTAATACTTATCTTAGTAACAATAATAATAATTATAATATTAAATGATAATACTAATAATAAGAATGATAATGATAATCTTTAATAATAATAATAATAATGATAAATTATTTTTATTTTTACAATAATATTGATAATAATATCTAATACTATTAATAAGTAATAATAATACTAATGATGATAATTATATTGTTATTAATAATAATGATACTTATATATAAAAAAATAATAGCCTGCTGCTGTTCGTGACTCTCTAAAAAAAAAATTCGCTTTTTGATTTTGATAATGTTTTAGACAAAAGTTGCAACACAAAATATATTCCAAATTCTTCCTATAAACTTTCTGTAATATCAATTTGATTCAAAACATCACAACAAGTTAGAATTTCTGGATGAACAGATGGTTGACTTTTTTATTTAAAATCTTTGACTCAAAAATTCGAATCCGATACAAGGAATTAGATGTTCAAAATTTGCAGATTATTTTATTAGAAGATTACTAAATATACTGCATTTATAATTTTTGAAATTCGTTAATAAATTGATCTGTTTGAAAATCAAAACAAGAACATAGGTATCGTGAATTTTTCTTCAAATTTTTGTTTGATTTTTCTCTTTTCACTTGAATTGTCTTAGTAAAAGATTATATAGAGGTTAATAGAAATAATTGCAGTTAGATTGACTCAATTAACCTTTGTTTGGTAATTTGATTGGTGCGACAAGAAATATTCTGTGAGAAGGAAAAATAACCAAAAGTGAAATTGACGTGCAACTGATTTTGTTTGTGTTATGATAATTGGATCCAGTTAATTAATCTAACACACAAGTTACACAGTTTGGATAGCGATTTAAAGCTGAAAACGATTCTAAATTCGTATATATACATGGTATATATGATTTTTATAGATAATATTCATAATTAATAATTATAATTTTATATTAATAATAATTAAAATATTAATAATAATAATAATATTAATAATAATAATAATAATGTTATTGACAAAGATAAATAATAACAATAATATAAGTTAAAAATATCAATAATAATCTCTTTAAAAATAATAGGTTTAGTAACAATTAATACTAATGATAATTATAATAAAAATAATGAATTTTAATAATAATAATAATTATAAAAGTAATATTAATAAAAATAACTAATAATATTTAAATTATCACTAATTTATAATTTTAATTATTATTATAATAATAATACTTTTTTTTTTGATTAACCATATCCTCAAAGTTTTAATATTTATTATTATAACAAAAATAGTATTAATAACACTAATAATGAAAGTAGTAATAATATTGTTATAATAATTATATTCTAACTTGTAACTAAATTTGTATACTAACTTTGCGTTTCATTAATTATATAACACTTAGTTTTATACACCTGAATATTTTTTTTTTTATTTACTAGCTTGCATAACACTTGTTTTATATCAATCAAAAATAATGGACGAGTGCTATGATCGCTTACTAACGAAATCTAAATCTCATATATATATATATATATATATATATATATATATATATATATATATATATATATATATATATATATATATATATATATATATATATATATATATATATATATATGTGTGTGTGTGTGTGTTTTGAAATAATAATTACTATGTTATTTTATTTTATAAAATTAATTCTAACACTACATCATATAGTATCTCATATTATACTTCAAATTAATAGCTATATATATATATATATATATATATACACAAATTTATTTATACATAATGGTTCGTGAATCGTCGAGAACAATCGAAGATCAAATGCATTCATGGGAAATAGTTTAAACATTTTGAGACTCGGTTTAATAGACTTTGCTTATCGTGTCGAGATCATATAAAGATTAAGTTTATATTTGGTTGGAAATTTTCGGGTCGTCACAGTACCTACCCGTTAAAGAAATTTCGTCCCCGAAATTTGATTGGGATCGTCATGACTGATAATAAGTATGTTTTCATGACGCATACGAGCTGAAAGTTAGAGTTTTATCATCATTGAGTAATATAGATAAAACGATTCATTTATGTAAAGCGTACGAGTGAAGCTGTCACAAAAGATTGAGATGAATAAATGTAGATTCGTCTTGTCTGGTGACGTAGTCACGGTTGATTTTCAGGAATCAAGGAATTTAGAGAAAATTTTCGTAATAAGATTGATTCTTTGGTAATTAAGGAAATTAGGATTCTCTTCGGTTAAATGCGATAATCTGTTTTGATTGCTCTGTCGAATATTTCACTATAAATCCACCCTCTTCATTTCCTTTATATTTTGGAGTTCTGTACTTTTGTTTTCTCTCCTCTACTTTAAGTCAGGTGAATAATGATCCAGAATTCGTAAGTATGAAGTTTCGAATGAACATGACTAATGTTCTAAGAAGGAAATTATAATAGCACGATCTTAATTGGTTAAATTACCATAATTTAAGAGGAAAGATAGAACCATCAGGGAGATATGTTCTCGATATGTTTGGAGATTAGATAGAATGTAAGAGTCGTGTAGCATGGCACATGATGACATTATGGTCTGTTAATCATCATGATCCATTAGAAACTCAGCATGACTTACTGTAATATAATCACGTTGATCAAGTGTCATTATATTATACTAACTTATGCTTCAGTTCCCAACACTTCTTCAAAAACATTCATAATTTAAACTCGAAAGTTTAAAGAATATAGAAACTAACAGTTTCTTATATGATGTAACACTGATAGCGCGAAGAGATAAATGATTTTAGATAAGAATAGTTATGGAAATATCTTCAGAGATATCGAGGATATTTATAATGAAAGATTTGATGGTATCTTAGAATTTCTAATATCGATGGATGATGATGAAGATTTATCCGTAAAGGTGTAGAGTCAGGAGCAAGGTATTTGTTAACGACTTCAGCAGATACTAAATCATTTGGATCCTTTGAAGGCAGGTTTAGTCTTTGTGATTTGTCCATGGCCTCCTTCATGGTTTGCTCAATCCGTTTTTCAGTTCCAACATTTTTGAGCCTTGCCAACATACAATTCTTTATCATCAAACTTTTGGCTGTTAAGGTCGTTTACAGTTTTTTTGTTGCTTCATTCAACTTTTCAAAATTCAGAGTATTGATTCGCAGACTGGGTGCTTTTCAGAATTTCAGAATGGAAGATCATAATTCTAAGAGATAAATGTTATATGTATACATAAAATTGTTGATGTAGAAACGTTGCGAGATTCAAAATACTGATTGCTGATTTCCCGATACTTGGTATGGCAATTCTCGTTACAAGATGCGGATGAGTATATGATAGGGTTTTGATGAACAATATAATGGTTCTTCAGAGAGACTTAAGCCGATGAGTAATGAAGTTGCTGGTAAGTTTACTGCTAACGTGGTGGAATATAAACGGTTCTCCGGTAACGATGACGAAAGACAAACTTATATATCACGGTTATAATAAGGCTAATCCGAATGAAAGTCGAAGTTATCTTATTGGAGCTGTAACAAAATTGGCTAATTTGGAAAGGGATTGTACGGCTATTTTTGATTATAACAACGCCAAAGGAGCTAGCACAGATACGTGTTAAACGTTTACTCAGGTTCCGAGTGTTTTCAGGTGCATCACTATATGCATCAATCTTTTCTTCCGTAAATGAAGTACGGTTGGTTCATCCTCTTGATTGAGGTGTTTTCAAGAATCATGAAAAGTTTGAACGCAGGTTGTAATCGTCAAGATACAAATGAGGTTTAAGATGAAATCAAGTGGCAAACTTGAAGAAATGTTTAGTTTCATATGTTATAATCGATATTTTAATTCATTTTAATTGTCCAATATTATTAGTCCACAGTCGATAGTCCACAGTTAATAGTCCAATAATTCATATATAGTTTAATATATAATATTCAAATTAATTAATACGTATCATGACTCGTGTACATGTCTCAGACTCGATCACAACTCAAAGTATATATATTATTGTAGAATCAACCTCAACCCTATATAACTAACTCGATCATTACCGCGTATAGAGTGTCTATGGTTATTCCAAATAATATATATAGATGCGTCGATATTGAAATGTCCCGTTCTTATTGATTAAAACGTTCCATATTAATTGATTTCGTTGCGAGGTTTTGACCTCTATATGAGACGTTTTTCAAAGACTGCATTCATTTTTAAACAAACCATAACCTTTATTTCATCAATAAAGGTTTAAAAAGCTTTACGTAGATTATCAAATAATGATAATCTAAAATATCCTGTTTACACACGACCATTACATAATGGTTTACAATACAAATATGTTACAACAAAATAAGTTTCTTGAATGCAGTTTTTAAACAATATCATACAAGCATGGACTCCAAATCTTGTCCTTATTTAAGTATGCGACAGCGGAAGCTCTTAATAATCACCTGAGAATAAACATGCTTAAAACGTCAACAAAAATGTTGGTGAGTTATAGGTTTAACCTATATATATCAAATCGTAACAATAGACCACAAGATTTCATATTTCAATACACATCCCATACATAGAGATAAAAATCATTCATATGGTGAACACCTGGTAACCGACAATAACAAGATGCATATATAAGAATATCCCCATCATTCCGGGACACCCTTCGGATATGATATAAACTTCGAAGTACTAAAGCATCCGGTACTTTGGATGGGGTTTGTTAGGCCCAATAGATCTATCTTTAGGATTCGCGTCAATTAGGGTGTATGTTCCCTAATTCTTAGATTACCAGACTTAATAAAAAGGGGCATATTCGATTTCGATAATTCAACCATAGAATGTAGTTTCACGTACTTGTGTCTATTTTGTAAATCATTTATAAAACCTGCATGTATTCTCATCCCAAAAATATTAGATTTTAAAAGTGGGACTATAACTCACTTTCACAGATTTTTACTTCGTCGGGAAGTAAGACTTGGCCACTGGTTGATTCACGAACCTATAACAATATATACATATATATCAAAGTATGTTCAAAATATATTTACAACACTTTTAATATATTTTGATGTTTTAAGTTTATTAAGTCAGCTGTCCTCGTTAGTAACCTACAACTAGTTGTCCACAGTTAGATGTACAGAAATAAATCGATAAATATTATCTTGAATCAATCCACGACCCAGTGTATACGTATCTCAGTATTGATCACAACTCAAACTATATATATTTTGGAATCAACCTCAACCCTGTATAGCTAACTCCAACATTCACATATAGAGTGTCTATGGTTGTTCCGAAATATATATAGATGTGTCGACATGATAGGTCGAAACATTGTATACGTGTCTATGGTATCTCAAGATTACATAATATATAATACAAGTTGATTAAGTTATGGTTGGAATAGATTTGTTACCAATTTTCACGTAGCTAAAATGAGAAAAATTATCCAATCTTGTTTAACCCATAACTTCTTCATTTTAAATCCGTTTTGAGTGAATCAAATTGCTATGGTTTCATATTGAACTCTATTTTATGAATCTAAACAAAAAAAGTATAGGTTTCTAGTCGGAAAAATAAGTTACAAGTCGTTTTTGTAAAGGTAGTCATTTCAGTCGAAAGAACGACGTCTAGATGACCATTTTAGAAAACATACTTCCACTTTGAGTTTAACCATAATTTTTGGATATAGTTTCATGTTCATAATAAAAATCATTTTCTCAGAATAACAACTTTTAAATCAAAGTTTATCATAGTTTTTAATTAACTAACCCAAAACAGCCCGCGGTGTTACTACGACGGCGTAAATCCGGTTTTACGGTGTTTTTCGTGTTTCCAGGTTTTAAATCATTAAGTTAGCATATCATATAGATATAGAACATGTGTTTAGTTGATTTTAAAAGTCAAGTTAGAAGGATTAACTTTTGTTTGCGAACAAGTTTAGAATTAACTAAACTATGTTCTAGTGATTACAAGTTTAAACCTTCGAATAAGATAGCTTTATATGTATGAATTGAATGATGTTATGAACATCATTACTACCTTAAGTTCCTTGGATGAACCTACTGGAAAAGAGAAAAATGGATCTAGCTTCAATGGATCCTTGGATGGCTCAAAGTTCTTGAAGCAAAATCATGACACGAAAACAAGTTCAAGTAAGATCATCACTTGAAATAAGATTGTTATAGTTATAGAAATTGAACCAAAGTTTGAATATGATTATTACCTTGTATTATAATGATAACCTACTGTAAGAAACAAAGATTTCTTGAGGTTGGATGATCACCTTACAAGATTGGAAGTGAGCTAGCAAACTTGAAAGTATTCTTGATTTTATGAAACTAGAACTTTTGGAATTTATGAAGAACACTTAGAACTTGAAGATAGAACTTGAGAGAGTTCAATTAGATGAAGAAAATTGAAGAATGAAAGTGTTTGTAGGTGTTTTTGGTCGTTGGTGTATGGATTAGATATAAAGGATATGTAATTTTGTTTTCATGTAAATAAGTCATGAATGATTACTCATATTTTTGTAATCTTATGAGATATTTCATGCTAGTTGCCAAATGATGGTTCCCACATGTGTTAGGTGACTCACATGGGCTGCTAAGAGCTGATCATTGGAGTGTATATACCAATAGTACATACATCTAAAAGCTGTGTATTGTACGAGTACGAATACGGGTGCATACGAGTAGAATTGTTGATGAAACTGAACGAGAATGTAATTGTAAGCATTTTTGTTAAGTAGAAGTATTTTGATAAGTGTATTGAAGTCTTTCAAAAGTGTATAAATACATATTAAAACACTACATGTATATACATTTTAACTGAGTCGTTAAGTCATCGTTAGTCGTTACATGTAAGTGTTGTTTTGAAACCTTTAGGTTAACGATCTTGTTAAATGTTGTTAACCCAATGTTTATAATATCAAAAGAGATTTTAAATTATTATATTATCATGATATTATGATGTACGAATATCTCTTAATATGATATATATACATTAAATGTCGTTACAACGATAAACGTTACATATATGTCTCGTTTCAAAATCATTAAGTTAGTAGTCTTGTTTTTACATATGTAGTTCATTGTTAATATAATTAATGATATGTTTACTTATCATAATATCATGTTAACTATATATATAACCATATATATGTCATCATATAGTTTTTTTTACAAGTTTTAACGTTCGTGAATCACCGGTCAACTTGGGTGGTCAATTGTCTATATGAAACCTATTTCAATTAATCAAGTCTTAACAAGTTTGATTGCTTAACATGTTGGAAACATTTAATCATGTAAACATCAATCTCAATTAATATATATAAACATGGAAAAGTTCGGGTCACTACAGTACCTACCCGTTAAATAAATTTCGTCCCGAAATTTTAAGCTGTTGAAGGTGTTGACGAATCTTCTGGAAATAGATGCGGGTATTTCTTCTTCATCTGATCTTCACGCTCCCAGGTGAACTCAGGTCCTCTACGAGCATTCCATCGAACCTTAACAATTGGTATCTTGTTTTGCTTAAGTCTTTTAACCTCACGATCCATTATTTCGACGGGTTCTTCGATGAATTGGAGTTTTTCGTTGATTTGGATTTCATCTAACGGAATAGTGAGATCTTCTTTAGCAAAACATTTCTTCAAATTCGAGACGTGGAAAGTGTTATGTACAGCCGCGAGTTGTTGAGGTAACTCAAGTCGGTAAGCTACTGGTCCGACACGATCAATAATCTTGAATGGTCCAATATACCTTGGATTTAATTTCCCTCGTTTACCAAATCGAACAACGCCTTTCCAAGGTGAAACTTTAAGCATGACCATCTCTCCAATTTCAAATTCTATATCTTTTCTTTTAATGTCAGCGTAGCTCTTTTGTCGACTTTGGGCGGTTTTCAACCGTTGTTGAATTTGGATGATCTTCTCGGTAGTTTCTTGTATAATCTCCGGACCCGTAATCTGTCTATCCCCCACCTCACTCCAACAAATCGGAGACCTGCACTTTCTACCATAAAGTGCTTCAAACGGCGCCATCTCAATGCTTGAATGGTAGCTGTTGTTGTAGGAAAATTCTGCTAACGGTAGATGTCGATCCCAACTGTTTCCGAAATCAATAACACATGCTCGTAGCATGTCTTCAAGCGTTTGTATCGTCCTTTCGCTCTGCCCATCAGTTTGTGGATGATAGGCAGTACTCATGTCTAGACGAGTTCCTAATGCTTGCTGTAATGTCTGCCAGAATCTTGAAATAAATCTGCCATCCCTATCAGAGATAATAGAGATTGGTATTCCATGTCTGGAGACGACTTCCTTCAAATACAGTCGTGCTAACTTCTCCATCTTGTCATCTTCTCTTATTGGTAGGAAGTGTGCTGATTTGGTGAGACGATCAACTATTACCCAAATAGTATCAAAACCACTTGCAGTCCTTGGCAATTTAGTGATGAAATCCATGGTAATGTTTTCCCATTTCCATTCCGGGATTTCGGGTTGTTGAAGTAGACCTGATGGTTTCTGATGCTCAGCTTTGACCTTAGAACATGTCAAACATTCTCCTACGTATTTAGCAACATCGGCTTTCATACCCGGCCACCAAAAATGTTTCTTGAGATCCTTGTACATCTTCCCCGTTCCAGGATGTATTGAGTATCTGGTTTTATGAGCTTCTCTAAGTACCATTTCTCTCATATCTCCAAATTTTGGTACCCAAATCCTTTCAGCCCTATACCGGGTTCCGTCTTCCCGAATATTAAGATGCTTCTCCGATCCTTTGGGTATTTCATCCTTTAAATTTCCCTCTTTTAAAACTCCTTGTTGCGCCTCCTTTATTTGAGTAGTAATGTTATTATGAATCATTATATTCATAGATTTTACTCGAATGGGTTCTCTATCCTTCCTGCTCAAGGCATCGGCTACCACATTTGCCTTCCCCGGGTGGTAACGAATCTCAAAATCGTAATCATTCAATAATTCAATCCACCTACGCTGCCTCATATTCAGTTGTTTCTGATTAAATATGTGTTGAAGACTTTTGTGGTCGGTATATATAATACTTTTGACCCCATATAAGTAGTGCCTCCAAGTCTTTAATGCAAAAACAACCGCGCCTAATTCCAAATCATGCGTCGTATAATTTTGTTCGTGAATCTTCAATTGTCTAGACGCATAAGCAATCACCTTCGTTCGTTGCATTAATACACAACCGAGACCTTGCTTTGATGCGTCACAATAAATCACAAAATCATCATTCCCTTCAGGCAATGACAATATAGGTGTCGTAGTTAGCTTTTTCTTCAATAACTGAAACGCTTTCTCTTGTTCATCATTCCATTCAAATTTCTTCCCTTTATGCGTTAATGCAGTCAAGGGTTTTGCTATTCTGGAAAAGTCTTGGATGAACCTTCTGTAGTAACCAGCTAGTCCTAAAAACTGGCGTATGTGTTTCGGAGTTTTCGGGGTTTCCCACTTTTCAACAGTTTCTATCTTTGCCGGATCCACCTTAATACCTTCTTTGTTCACTATGTGACCGAGGAATTGAACTTCTTCCAACCAAAATGCACACTTTGAAAACTTAGCGTACAATTCTTCCTTCCTCAATACTTCTAACACCTTTCTCAAATGTTCACCGTGTTCTTGGTCATTCTTTGAGTAAATAAGTATGTCATCAATGAAAACAATGACAAACTTGTCAAGGTATGGTCCACACACTCGGTTCATAAGGTCCATGAACACAGCTGGTGCATTAGTTAAACCAAACGGCATGACCATAAACTCGTAATGACCGTAACGTGTTCTGAAAGCAGTCTTTGGGATATCATCTTCTTTCACCCGCATTTGATGATACCCGGAACGTAAGTCAATCTTTGAATAAACAGACGAGCCTTGTAGTTGATCAAATAAGTCGTCGATTCTCGGTAGTGGGTAGCGGTTCTTGATGGTAAGTTTGTTCAACTCTCGGTAGTCGATACACAACCTGAATGTACCATCTTTCTTCTTGACAAACAAAACAGGAGCTCCCCACGGTGATGTGCTTGGTCGAATGAAACCACGCTCTAAAAGTTCTTGTAATTGGCTTTGCAGTTCTTTCATCTCGCTGGGTGCGAGTCTGTAAGGAGCACGAGCTATTGGTGCAGCTCCTGGTACAAGATCTATTTGAAATTCAACGGATCGATGTGGGGGTAATCCCGGTAATTCTTTCAGAAATACATCGGGAAATTCTTTTGCAATGGGAACATCATTGATGCTCTTTTCTTCAGTTTGTACTTTCTCGACGTGTGCTAGAACAGCATAGCAACCTTTTCTTATTAGTTTTTGTGCCTTCAAATTACTAATAAGATGTAGCTTCGTGTTGCCCTTTTCTCCGTACACCATTAAGGGTTTTCCTTTTTCTCGTATAATGCGAATTGCATTTTTGTAACAAACGATCTCCGCTTTCACTTCTTTCAACCAGTCCATACCGATTATCACATCAAAACTCCCTAACTCTACTGGTATCAAATCAATCTTAAATGTTTCGCTAACCAGTTTAATTTCTCGATTCCGACATATATTATCTGCTGAAATTAATTTACCATTTGCTAATTCGAGTAAAAATTTACTATCCAAAGGCGTCAATGGACAACTTAATTTAGCACAAAAATCTCTACTCATATAGCTTCTATCCGCACCCGAATCAAATAAAACGTAAGCAGATTTATTATCAATAAGAAACGTACCCGTAACAAGCTCCGGGTCTTCCTGTGCCTCTGCCGCATTAATATTGAAAACTCTTCCACGGCCTTGTCCATTCGTGTTCTCCTGGTTCGGGCAATTTCTAATAATGTGGCCTGGTTTTCCACATTTATAACAAACTACATTGGCATAACTTGCTCCGACACTACTTGCTCCGCCATTACTCGTTCCGACACCATTTGTTCCTTTCGTTCTATTAACCCCTGGTCCGTAGACCTCACACTTCGCCGCGCTATGACCATTTCTTTTACACTTGTTGCAAAATTTGGTGCAGAACCCCGAGTGATTCTTTTCACACCTTTGGCATAGCTGCTTCTGATTGTTGTTGTTGTTGTTGCGGTTATTATTGTTGTTGGGATGATTGTTGTAGTTGCTGTTGTTGTTGTTGTTGTTGTTGTTGGGCCGTTTGTTGTAGTTGCGATTGATGTTGCGATTGTTGGGATAATTGTTGCGATTATTGTTGTAATTGTTGTTGTTGTTGTATTGGTGATTCTTATCACCGTTTTCCTCCCACTTTCTTTTGACTTGCTTCACATTGGCCTCTTCAGCAGTCTGTTCTTTAATTCTTTCTTCAATTTGGTTCACGAGTTTGTGAGCCATTCTACATGCCTGTTGTATGGAGGCGGGCTCGTGTGAACTTATATCTTCTTGGATTCTTTCCGGTAATCCTTTCACAAACGCGTCGATCTTCTCTTCCTCATCTTCGAATGCTCCCGGACACAATAGGCACAATTCTGTGAATCGTCTTTCGTACGTGGTAATATCAAATCCTTGGGTTCGTAACCCTCTAAGTTCTGTCTTGAGCTTATTGACCTCGGTTCTGGGACGGTACTTCTCGTTCATCAAGTGCTTGAATGCTGACCACGGTAGTGCGTACGCATCGTCTTGTCCCACTTGCTCTAGATAGGTATTCCACCATGTTAACGCAGAACCTGTGAAGGTATGCGTAGCGTACTTCACTTTGTCCTCTTCAGTACACTTACTTATGGCAAACACCGATTCAACCTTCTCGGTCCACCGTTTCAATCCGATCGGTCCTTCGGTTCCATCAAATTCCAAAGGTTTGCAGGCAGTGAATTCTTTGTAGGTGCATCCTACACGATTTCCTGTACTGCTAGATCCAAGGTTATTGTTGGTATGTAGCGCAGCCTGTACTGCGGCTATGTTTGAAGCTAGAAAAGTACGGAATTCCTCTTCATTCATATTCACGGTGTGTCGAGTAGTCGGTGCCATTTCCTTCAAAATAGTTAAATGGAACAAGTTAATCATACAGAATATTAAGAGTAGTTAATAGTATTTCGTAGCATAATATGAACTCATTTATAAAAGTTTTTTCTTCATATTAGCGTTTTATAAGTTTAAATTCGGGTAGTACCTACCCGTTAAGTTCATACTTAGTAGCTAATATACAATTCAACTACTACAATTCTATATGAAAAACTGATTGTAATAATATTTCGCGTTCAAACTTTTATACAATATTTTACAAACTTACAATACCGCTTATTTTACATAAAGCATGAAATATAGCACACAATAACTTTGATACAAGATAGTTGTGAAGACAATTCTAGCTAGTACACAAGTCGTTCGGCAAAGGCAATAAAGACACGTAATTCATACGTCCAGAAACAAGTCATGCATTCTGGTTTTACTAGGACTACTTCCCATCCTTGGTCTTGTGCAACATAACCGTTATGGCCGTTGATAAGACAGCGTGTTGTAACGTCATCAAAGGGACGAGGGTTACGTAATGTCCAACAGTCCCGTAATAATCTAAAAACCTCATTTCTTACCCCAATTACCGACTCCGTCACTTGTGGAAACGTTTTGTTTAATAGTTGTAGCCCGATGTTCTTGTTCTCACTTTGGTGAGAAGCGAACATTACTAATCCGTAAGCATAACATGCTTCTTTATGTTGCATGTTAGCCGCTTTTTCTAAATCACGAAGTCCAATATTCGGATATATTGAGTCAAAATAATTTCTTAACCCGTTGCGTAAAATAGCATTTGGGTTCCCCGCAATATATGCGTCAAAGTAAACACATCGTAACTTATGGGTTTCCCAATGTGATATCCCCCATCTTTCAAACGAAAGTCTCTTATAAACCAAGACATTCTTGGAACGTTCTTCGAATGTCTTACAAACTGATCTCGCCTTAAATAGTTGTGCCGAAGAATTCTGGCCGACTCTAGACAAGATTTCATCAATCATGTCTCCGGGTAGGTCTCTTAAAATATTGGGTTGTCTATCCATTTTGTGTTTTTAAACTGTAAAATAGACAAGAGTTAGATTCATAAAAAAAATACTTATTAATACAAGCAATTTTTACATATATCATAAAGCATAAGAACACTATATTCCATATATTACACCACACGAATACAACTATCTTATTCCGACTCGCTCGTTTCTTCTTCTTCGGTTTTGGTTCGTTTTGCCAAGTTTCTAGGGATATATGATGTTCCCCTAATACGAGCCGTCGTTGTCCACATTGGTTTAGAAAAACCTGGTGGTTTAGAGGTTCCCGGGTCATTGTTACAACTTAAGGACTTCGGGGGTTGACGATACATATAAAGTTCATCGGGGTTGGAATTAGATTTCTCTATTTTTATGCCCTTTCCCTTATTATTTTCTTTTGCCTTTTTAAATTCAGTTGGGGTAATTTCTATAACATCATCGGAATTCTCGTCGAAATCCGATTCATCGGAGAATTGGTAATCCTCCCAATATTTTGCTTCCTTGGCGGAAACACCATTGACCATAATTAACTTTGGTCGGTTGGTTGAGGATTTTCTTTTACTTAACCGTTTTATTATTTCCCCCACCGGTTCTATTTCTTCATCCGGTTCCGATTCTTCTTCCGGTTCCGATTCTTCTTCCGGTTCTGACTCTTCTTCCGGTTCCTCTTCGGGAACTTGTGAATCAGTCCACAAATCATTCCAATTTACATTTGACTCTTCATTATTATTAGGTGAGTCAATGGGACTTGTTCTAGAGGTAGACATCTATCACATAATATTAAACACGTTAAGAGATTAATATATCACATAATATTCATATGTTAAAAATATATAGTTTCCAACAAAAATGTTAAGCAATCATTTTTAAAGAAAACACGGTCGAAGTCCAGACTCACTAATGCATCCTAACAAACTCGATAAGACACACTAATGCAAATTTTCTGGTTCTCTAAGACCAACGCTCGGATACCAACTGAAATGTCCCGTTCTTATTGATTAAAACGTTCCATATTAATTGATTTCGTTGCGAGGTTTTGACCTCTATATGAGACGTTTTTCAAAGACTGCATTCATTTTTAAACAAACCATAACCTTTATTTCATCAATAAAGGTTTAAAAAGCTTTACGTAGATTATCAAATAATGATAATCTAAAATATCCTGTTTACACACGACCATTACATAATGGTTTACAATACAAATATGTTACAACAAAATAAGTTTCTTGAATGCAGTTTTTAAACAATATCATACAAGCATGGACTCCAAATCTTGTCCTTATTTAAGTATGCGACAGCGGAAGCTCTTAATAATCACCTGAGAATAAACATGCTTAAAACGTCAACAAAAATGTTGGTGAGTTATAGGTTTAACCTATATATATCAAATCGTAACAATAGACCACAAGATTTCATATTTCAATACACATCCCATACATAGAGATAAAAATCATTCATATGGTGAACACCTGGTAACCGACAATAACAAGATGCATATATAAGAATATCCCCATCATTCCGGGACACCCTTCGGATATGATATAAACTTCGAAGTACTAAAGCATCCGGTACTTTGGATGGGGTTTGTTAGGCCCAATAGATCTATCTTTAGGATTCGCGTCAATTAGGGTGTATGTTCCCTAATTCTTAGATTACCAGACTTAATAAAAAGGGGCATATTCGATTTCGATAATTCAACCATAGAATGTAGTTTCACGTACTTGTGTCTATTTTGTAAATCATTTATAAAACCTGCATGTATTCTCATCCCAAAAATATTAGATTTTAAAAGTGGGACTATAACTCACTTTCACAGATTTTTACTTCGTCGGGAAGTAAGACTTGGCCACTGGTTGATTCACGAACCTATAACAATATATACATATATATCAAAGTATGTTCAAAATATATTTACAACACTTTTAATATATTTTGATGTTTTAAGTTTATTAAGTCAGCTGTCCTCGTTAGTAACCTACAACTAGTTGTCCACAGTTAGATGTACAGAAATAAATCGATAAATATTATCTTGAATCAATCCACGACCCAGTGTATACGTATCTCAGTATTGATCACAACTCAAACTATATATATTTTGGAATCAACCTCAACCCTGTATAGCTAACTCCAACATTCACATATAGAGTGTCTATGGTTGTTCCGAAATATATATAGATGTGTCGACATGATAGGTCGAAACATTGTATACGTGTCTATGGTATCTCAAGATTACATAATATATAATACAAGTTGATTAAGTTATGGTTGGAATAGATTTGTTACCAATTTTCACGTAGCTAAAATGAGAAAAATTATCCAATCTTGTTTAACCCATAACTTCTTCATTTTAAATCCGTTTTGAGTGAATCAAATTGCTATGGTTTCATATTGAACTCTATTTTATGAATCTAAACAAAAAAAGTATAGGTTTCTAGTCGGAAAAATAAGTTACAAGTCGTTTTTGTAAAGGTAGTCATTTCAGTCGAAAGAACGACGTCTAGATGACCATTTTAGAAAACATACTTCCACTTTGAGTTTAACCATAATTTTTGGATATAGTTTCATGTTCATAATAAAAATCATTTTCTCAGAATAACAACTTTTAAATCAAAGTTTATCATAGTTTTTAATTAACTAACCCAAAACAGCCCGCGGTGTTACTACGACGGCGTAAATCCGGTTTTACGGTGTTTTTCGTGTTTCCAGGTTTTAAATCATTAAGTTAGCATATCATATAGATATAGAACATGTGTTTAGTTGATTTTAAAAGTCAAGTTAGAAGGATTAACTTTTGTTTGCGAACAAGTTTAGAATTAACTAAACTATGTTCTAGTGATTACAAGTTTAAACCTTCGAATAAGATAGCTTTATATGTATGAATCGAATGATGTTATGAACATCATTACTACCTTAAGTTCCTTGGATGAACCTACTGGAAAAGAGAAAAATGGATCTAGCTTCAATGGATCCTTGGATGGCTCAAAGTTCTTGAAGCAAAATCATGACACGAAAACAAGTTCAAGTAAGATCATCACTTGAAATAAGATTGTTATAGTTATAGAAATTGAACCAAAGTTTGAATATGATTATTACCTTGTATTATAATGATAACCTACTGTAAGAAACAAAGATTTCTTGAGGTTGGATGATCACCTTACAAGATTGGAAGTGAGCTAGCAAACTTGAAAGTATTCTTGATTTTATGAAACTAGAACTTTTGGAATTTATGAAGAACACTTAGAACTTGAAGATAGAACTTGAGAGAGTTCAATTAGATGAAGAAAATTGAAGAATGAAAGTGTTTGTAGGTGTTTTTGGTCGTTGGTGTATGGATTAGATATAAAGGATATGTAATTTTGTTTTCATGTAAATAAGTCATGAATGATTACTCATATTTTTGTAATCTTATGAGATATTTCATGCTAGTTGCCAAATGATGGTTCCCACATGTGTTAGGTGACTCACATGGGCTGCTAAGAGCTGATCATTGGAGTGTATATACCAATAGTACATACATCTAAAAGCTGTGTATTGTACGAGTACGAATACGGGTGCATACGAGTAGAATTGTTGATGAAACTGAACGAGAATGTAATTGTAAGCATTTTTGTTAAGTAGAAGTATTTTGATAAGTGTATTGAAGTCTTTCAAAAGTGTATAAATACATATTAAAACACTACATGTATATACATTTTAACTGAGTCGTTAAGTCATCGTTA
The DNA here is from genome assembly GCF_046630445.1 of Rutidosis leptorrhynchoides. Classification (NCBI taxonomy): domain Eukaryota; kingdom Viridiplantae; phylum Streptophyta; class Magnoliopsida; order Asterales; family Asteraceae; genus Rutidosis; species Rutidosis leptorrhynchoides. Next base: position 273,340,439 of record NC_092343.1, read on the forward strand.
GTCGTTACATGTAAGTGTTGTTTTGAAACCTTTAGGTTAACGATCTTGTTAAATGTTGTTAACCCAATGTTTATAATATCAAAAGAGATTTTAAATTATTATATTATCATGATATTATGATGTACGAATATCTCTTAATATGATATATATACATTAAATGTCGTTACAACGATAAACGTTACATATATGTCTCGTTTCAAAATCATTAAGTTAGTAGTCTTGTTTTTACATATGTAGTTCATTGTTAATATAATTAATGATATGTTTACTTATCATAATATCATGTTAACTATATATATAACCATATATATGTCATCATATAGTTTTTTTTACAAGTTTTAACGTTCGTGAATCACCGGTCAACTTGGGTGGTCAATTGTCTATATGAAACCTATTTCAATTAATCAAGTCTTAACAAGTTTGATTGCTTAACATGTTGGAAACATTTAATCATGTAAACATCAATCTCAATTAATATATATAAACATGGAAAAGTTCGGGTCACTACAGATATGATATGTCAAAACCTTGTATACGTGTCCCGATATTTAAAGTGCGTAAAATAAATAATAGAAATTAAATGACGATAAATAAAATTGCAAGAATATAAATTGCGATAATTAAATTACGATAAATAAAATGTAATCAGTTAGCTAGGAACAGTTAGCGTGGATTCTTAACAAAATTTCTCATAGTTAATTTGTTTGTTTCTAACAAATTTTATTTTGCCCAATGTTTTCTTCATTATGCCACTTGTTGGATTCTGATAGATCAAAATCCAAATATGAAATTGAATGAAAATGGTTATTTTGCGGTGAACGGATACGTATATCGGTGGTTGTAAATAGGATAGTAAATGACCGTTGAATCAAATTGAAAGAATGTACAGTGTAACTTATTAATGTGAAATCTAAATATTTTTAGGGTAATACCTACCCGTTAAAATATTTTCACCATTAACAGTTTGTACAAAAAATTTTTTTAATTACAATCTTTATGAAAATATACTTACATATATATTTTCCTCAGATGTAATCATGGATTTTAATGAGTTAATATGATATTAACTCATCTGATTTACCGTTAGAACGAGAATATATAATCTCTAAAAAATTAAAGATTACATAATCGCCATGTCAAACGAAGTTAATTGATGTAGAACGTCATATAGAACGATGATTATGCTCGAGGTATAGATTGCGATGTTGAGGTGTGGATTGTTGAAACTTGGGTTGTTGGTAGTACTGGTGCCATTGATGCTGAGGCTGGTGATGTTACTGGTGTTGGTGATACTGCCGGTGCTTGAAAATTGTGTACCGTGCTCTCTAAAGTTAATACTCGAGCTCAGAGTTCTCTAACTTCTTCTACTAACCCTGGTTGGTTATCAGTGTGAGGTAAAGGTCGGATATCTTCTCTAGTTCCGTTAATGGTAGCCTCAAGACAAAAAATTCTTGCAAAAATGGTATAAACGGTGTTGCGAACTAGTTCGCCGGTGAGCGGGTCAAGTACTCCAAGGTTAGATGGTAGATTCGGTTCATGATATGGAGTACCTTCTTCCCTTCTCCATAGGGTAAGTATGTCGCGAACCCACCCCCATTTTTTCCAGTAATCACGGTAGTTGATTGGTTGGTGTGCTCCTGTCACGCTGTCTTCGGAGTCAGAAGAACTTGGTCGATTCGTAGAGGCCATCTTACGCGATCTCAGGAAAGATTTTTTTGGTATGAAGAGTTTAGTGACAGTAATTGATAGTTGGATGGTATTCTCAATGAATAATATGCATAGATATATATAGTACCAGGATCTCTTAAGTTATGGAGAAATTTACGGAAGATATCACGCAAAGTCTACCGTAATAGATACGCTAAGATATGAATTTGTCTATACACTATCTATGCAATAAAGGCAGTAGGACGTGTCTAGACTTAGAATGATAAGCAGGTAATTTCCTAAGGATGATAAGCAGGTAATTTTCGACACGAAATGATAAGTAAAACTTTTGACATGCAGACACGGTCGAAGTCCAGACCCACTAATGCATCTAAACAACTATCAGTTAGACACACTAATACAAGACCTGGTTCGCTAAGACCACCGCTATGATACCAACTTTCATGACCCGTCCTAATCAATCCAGACGAAGTCCATATCGATTATAAACAATTCATAATAGTTGATTACATCGCGAGGTACTTGACCTCTATATGATATATTTTACAAACATTGCATTCGTTTTTAAAAGACAAACTTTCTTTTCATCAAAAGTTGATAGTATGTATACCATTTCATAATACATCCAACTATAATTGACTTAATAATAATCTTGATGAACTCAACGACTCGAATGCAACTTCTTTTGAAATATGTCAAGAGTGACTCCAGTAATATATCTAAAATGAGCAAATGCACAGCGGAAGGCTTCTTTCATACCTGAAAATAAACATGCTTTCAAGTGTTAACCAAAAGGTTGGTGAGTTCATTAGTTTATCATAAACATTCATTTCCATCATTTTAATAGACCACACGTGTAATGACCCGGAATTTTCCGACCAAATTATACTTATGAGATTAATATTTACATAAATTAAACCATACCAACATGATAAGCAATCTAAATTGTTGAGACTTGTGTTTTTGAAAAGAGTTTTACACAACGTTTGACCGTCCAATATGTCCGATGATATCACGAACTATATAACATACGATAATTATACGTTTATGTATATATATGTATTTATATATATTTAACATGATCTAAGGATGGTTTAACATCTCATTGTGTACTAATGACAATGAGTTATAAGTATATTTTGAATCTGCTAACTTAAGTTTTCAAAACGATAACTATACGTAACATTCTTTGATATATATACTTATAATCTATAATGCTTATACATGTATTGTATATATAATGTATTTAATCACTTTTTAAGGACTTAAATACATAAAAAAATATAAGTATATTCACAAAAGATAGCTATATTTGAATTCTCGTTCCGTTTCCTCAAGATTTCTATACGTAAATCTAGGGTATATGTACCCGTATCATGCCCAGCTTCTATACGTATTTACTATTGGTATATACACATCAAATCAACATCCTAATCAACATTATTACTACCCTAGATATGAGGTAACTAGGATTTGTCAAGTAGTATGAATTATTAGTAAGAAAACAAAATTAGGAATCCTTTTCTTTCTTTATAAACTAAAAACGTTTTTATAAATGAACACCATTTCTTCACTCCATTTTCTCATACCTACACCCTCATTTCTCTCACAAAATACTCCTAACTTCATACTTGATCATCTCCAAGCATTTTTCCCATCATTTAGCTTCAATTACAAGCCTTAAACACCATAAGAAAACTCTTTCAAGAACATATCAAAATAACCACCCATTTGAAGAAGTTTACTTCTAACCTTTTGATCTAACTCCACCACTCTTTGATTCAAAGATTATTTCTTATCTTTTGCAGTAACTTTTTCCAAGTAACTTGAGGTAGTAACCTTGTTCATAATCTTATTCAATTCATATTCATATAGCTATCTTATTTTGTGTTATAAAATTTTAACAACAAGAACATAGTTTGAATGATTTCAAACTTGTTCGCAAACTAAATAGATCCTTCTAACTTGACTTTTAAAACACTTCAAGACCTGTAATATATCATAATGATATACTAACCTAACAAGATATAACTTGGTTTTACAAAGAACATCTTAAAAACTGAATCTACGTCGTCAGAGTGCAACCGGGGGCTGTTTTGGCTTGGATAATTAAAAACCATCTTGAACTTTGAATTGGAAGTTCATGTTCTGGAAAAATGATATTTCTTATGAATATGTTAACACATAAAAATTTCATGGTTTAACTCAAAGTGTAAGTATTTTTAGAAAAATGATCATTAAATGTTGTTTTTATGATGGAAAATGATCACTTTCATAAGTTTCACCAAAGTTTGACCTATAACCTATGATTTCGAATACAAACTAAGGTATTTTAAGTTCATATTCTTAAAATTTGACTCGATCCAAGGAAGTGACAAGTTGAACCAACAAAAACGGAGTTGTAATGAAGAAACTACGACTAAAACAAGATTGGGTATCCGAAGCTAGTTTAGCTACGAAAATATTTGGAGAAAAAGTAAATTAATCATATCTTTTCTAATTAATATGATATTTTATATATAATTACTTATGATTTGATTTTATATATTTCAGGACCACCCGTAAACAACACGAGAAGATTAATCATAAGACCTCATGATTGTACGCAACACGTCATTTGACAACACGGTACTTTATGTACGCAACACGTCATTTGAAAACATGGTACCATGGGTCGAGATTAATTCTGATCAATACGAATATGATGGGTTCTTTATTTATTTTATTTAAGCAACTAATTGTGGACCACTAACATCGGACTGCTAACTACGGACTAAGAAAATATTAAAAGTATTAAAAGTATATATATATATATATATATATATATATATATATATATATATATATATATATATATATATATATATATGTAACGATTACTTAAAAAGAAAATATGTTGATATATTATATAAATGGTTAGGTTCGTGATATCTATCGGAGACCAAGTCGAATTAAATACCTTCAAGGCAAAAGTGAGTTTCATTTGCTCCCTTTTTAATTGCTTTTGCAATATATATTTTTGGGCTGAGAATACATGCGCTGCTTTTATAAATGTTTACAAAATAGGCACAAGTACTTAAAAATATATTCTACGTTGAGTTGTACCACTGGCATATTTCCCTGTAGCTTGGTAACTACTAGTTACATGGGTATTGTAAACGCGAATCCCGTTGATTGATCTATCGGGCCTGACAACCCCAACCGGACTGGACGACCAGTATTCAACGGTTGCACAGTACTTCATTTTAGTGACTACACTTGGTACAGTGTAGTGAGATTTCATAATAAAGGGAATATGCGACGTTGATTAAATATTAAGTATGGTTACCAAGTGCTCAACCACTTAGAATGCTTTACATACACTTGCGAGTGTATTATGTTTATGATTATGAAATCTTGTGGTCTATTAACATATTGAAATGATTGTTATGATAAACCTATGAACTCCCCAACCTTTTGGTTGACACTTTAAAGCATGTTTATTCTCAGGTACGAATTAAGTCTTCTACTGTGCATTTGCTCAATATAAGGACATTACTTGGAGCCGATCATCGCAATGAGACCAAATGTTGATGACTTCGTCCAGGTGGATTAGGACGGGTCCTTTCAATTGGTATCAGAGAGGTGGTTGTAGCGAACCAGGTCTTGCATTAGTGTGTCTAACTAGTAGTTGTTAGGATGCATTAATGAGTCTGGACTTCGACCGTGTCTACATGTCAAAAGTTTTGCTTATCATTTCTAGTCGGAAATCATCTGCTTATCATCCTTAGGAAATTACCTGCTTATCATTCATAAGTCTAGACATGTTTTACTGCATTTAATTCATTGATAGTGTATAGACGAATTCTTATCTTAGCATATCTGTTATTGTGAACTTTGACTGATACCTTTTCAAAGATTCTCCGTAATTTACGGGATTTTGGTATTATATATACATATGTAAATTATGTATTGAAGAGTATCAAATCTAACTCCTATAATCTATTCCATACCAAAAATTCATTTTCACCATTATACAAGATGGATTCCGCATCTAGTTTGAATTCTTCAGATTCCGACAGTTATGCCGATATGGATTTCCATTCGGGCTCCGAAAGCAGTGTCACCGAAATGGATCAACCAATTGTAGTGACCCGAACTTTTCCATGTTTACATATATTAATTAAGATTGATATTTACATGATTAAATGTTTCTAACATGTTAAGCAATCAAAATTGTTAAGACTTGATTAATTGAAATATGTTTCATATAGACAATTGACCACCCAAGTTGACCGGTGATTCACGAACGTTAAAACTTTTAAAAACTATATGATGACATATATATAGATATATATATAGTTAACATGATACTATGATAAGTAAACATATCATTAAGTATATTAACAATGAACTACATATGTAAAAACAAGGCTACTAACTTAATGATTTTTAAACTAGATATATATGTAACGATTATCGTTGTAAAGACATTTAATGTATATATATCATATTAAGAGATATTCATACATGATAATATCATGATAATATAATAATTTAAAATCTCATTTGATATTATAAACATTGGGTTAACAACATTTAACAAGATCGTTAACCTAAAGGTTTCAAAACAACACTTACATGTAACGACTAACGATGACTTAACGACTCAGTTAAAATGTATATACATGTAGTGTTTTAATATGTATTTATACACTTTTGAAAGACTTCAATACACTTATCAAAATACTTCTACTTAACAAAAATGCTTACAATTACATCCTCGTTCAGTTTCATCAACAATTCTACTCGTATGCACCCGTATTCGTACTCGTACAATACACAGCTTTTAGATGTATGTACTATTGGTATATACACTCCAATGATCAGCTCTTAGCAGCCCATGTGAGTCACCTAACACATGTGGGAACCATCATTTGGCAACTAGCATGAAATATCTCATAAAATTACAAAAATATGAGTAATCATTCATGACTTATTTACATGAAAACAAAATAACATATCCTTTATATCTAATCCATACACCAACGACCAAAAACACCTACAAACACTTTCATTCTTCAATTTTCTTCATCTAATTGATCTCTCTCAAGTTCTATCTTCAAGTTCTAAGTGTTCTTCATAAATTCCAAAAGTTCTAGTTTCATAAAATCAAGAATACTTTCAAGTTTGCTAGCTCACTTCCAATCTTGTAAGGTGATCATCCAACCTCAAGAAATCTTTGTTTCTTACAGTAGGTTATCATTCTAATACAATATAATAATCATATTCAAACTTTGGTTCAATTTCTATAACTATAACAATCTTATTTCAAGTGATGATCTTACTTGAACTTGTTTTCGTGTCATGATTCTGCTTCAAGAACTTCGAGCCATCCAAGGATCCATTGAAGCTAGATCCATTTTTCTCTTTTCCAGTAGGTTTATCCAAGGAACTTAAGGTAGTAATGATGTTCATAACATCATTCGATTCATACATATAAAGCTATCTTATTCGAAGGTTTAAACTTGTAATCACTAGAACATAGTTTAGTTAATTCTAAACTTGTTCGCAAACAAAAGTTAATCCTTCTAACTTGACTTTTAAAATCAACTAAACACATGTTCTATATCTATATGATATGCTAACTTAATGATTTAAAACCTGAAAACACGAAAAACACCGTAAAACCGGATTTACGCCGTCGTAGTAACACCGCGGGCTGTTTTGGGTTAGTTAATTAAAAACTATGATAAACTTTGATTTAAAAGTTGTTATTCTGAGAAAATGATTTTTATTATGAACATGAAACTATATCCAAAAATTATGGTTAAACTCAAAGTGGAAGTATATTTTCTAAAATGGTCATCTAGACGTCGTTCTTTCAACTGAAATGACTACCTTTACAAAAATGACTTGTAACTTATTTTTCCGACTATAATCCTATACTTTTTCTATTTAGATTCATAAAATAGAGTTCAATATGAAACCATAGCAATTTGATTCACTCAAAACGGATTTAAAATGAAGAAGTTATGGGTAAAACAAGATTGGATAATTTTTCTCATTTTAGCTACGTGAAAATTGGTAACAAATCTATTCCAACCATAACTTAATCAACTTGTATTGTATATTATGTAATCTTGAGATACCATAGACACGTATACAATGTTTCGACCTATCATGTCGACACATCTATATATATTTCGGAACAACCATAGACACTCTATATGTGAATGTTGGAGTTAGCTATACAGGGTTGAGGTTGATTCCAAAATATATATAGTTTGAGTTGTGATCAATACTGAGATACGTATACACTGGGTCGTGGATTGATTCAAGATAATATTTATCGATTTATTTCTGTACATCTAACTGTGGACAACTAGTTGTAGGTTACTAACGAGGACAGCTGACTTAATAAAGTTAAAACATCAAAATATATTAAAAGTGTTGCAAATATATTTTGAACATACTTTGATATATATGTATATATTGTTATAGGTTCGTGAATCAACCAGTGGCCAAGTCTTACTTCCCGACGAAGTAAAAATCTGTGAAAGTGAGTTATAGTCCCACTTTTAAAATCTAATATTTTTGGGATGAGAATACATGCAGGTTTTATAAATGATTTACAAAATAGACACAAGTACATGAAACTACATTCTATGGTTGAATTATCGAAATCGAATATGCCCCTTTTTATTAAGTCTGGTAATCTAAGAATTAGGGAACAGATACCCTAATTGACGCGAATCCTAAAGATAGATCTATTGGGCCTAACAAACCCCATCAAAAGTACCGGATGCTTTAGTACTTCGAAATTTATATCATATCCGAAGGGTGTCCCGGAATGATGGGGATATTCTTATATATGCATCTTGTTAATGTCGGTTACCAGGTGTTCACCATATGAATGATTTTTATCTCTATGTATGGGATGTGTATTGAAATATGAAATCTTGTGGTCTATTATTATGATTTGATATATATAGGTTAAACCTATAACTCACCAACATTTTTGTTGACATTTTAAGCATGTTTATTCTCAGGTGATTATTAAGAGCTTCCGCTGTCGCATACTTAAATAAGGACGAGATTTGGAGTCCATGCTTGTATGATATTGTGTAAAAACTGCATTCAAGAAACTTATTTTGTTGTAACATATTTGTATTGTAAACCATTATGTAATGGTCGTGTGTAAACAGGATATTTTAGATTATCATTATTTGATAATCTACGTAAAGCTTTTTAAAACCTTTATCTATGAAATAAAGGTTATGGTTTGTTTTTAAAAATGAATGCAGTCTTTGAAAAACGTCTCATATAGAGGTCAAAACCTCGCAACGAAATCAATTAATATGGAACGTTTTTAATCAATAAGAACGGGACATTTCAGTTGGTATCAGAGCGTTGGTCTTAGAGAACCAGAATTTTGCATTAGTGTATCTTATCAAGTTTGTTAGGATGCATTAGTGAGTCTGGACTTCGACCGTGTTTACTTGAAAAATGATTGCTTAACAAATTTTGTTGGAAACTATATATTTTTAACATGTGAATATTATGTGATATATTAATCTCTTAACGCGTTTGATATTATGTGATAGATGTCTACCTCTAGAACAAGTCCCATTGACTCACCTAATAATAATGAAGAGTCAAATGTAAATTGGAATGATTGGTGGACTGATTCACAAGTTCCCGAAGAGGAACCGGAAGAAGAGTCGGAACCGGAAGAAGAATCGGAACCGGAAGAAGAATCGGAACCGGATGAAGAAATAGAACCGGTGGGGGAAATAATAAAACGGTTAAGTAAAAGAAAATCCTCAACCAGCCGACCAAGGTTAATTATGGTCAATGGTGTTTCCGCCAAGGAAGCAAAATATTGGGAGGAATACCAATTCTCCGATGAATCGGATTCCGACGAGAATTCCGATGATGTTATAGAAATTACCCCAACTGAATTTAAAAAGGCAAAAGAAAATAATAAGGGAAAGGGCATAAAAATAGAGAAATCTAATTCCAACCCCGATGAACTTTATATGTATCATCAACCCCCGAAGTCCTTAAGTTGTAACAATGACCCGGGAACCTCTAAACCACCAGGTTTTTCTAAACCAATGTGGATAACGACGGCTCGTATTAGGGGAACATCATATATCCCTAGAAACTTGGCAAAACGAACCAAAACCGAAGAAGAAGAAACAAGCGAGTCGGAATAAGATAGTTGTATTCGTGTGGTGTAATATATGTAATATAGTGTGCTTATGCTTTATGATATATGTAAAAATTGCTTGTATTAATAAGTATTTTTTTTTATGAATCTAACTCTTGTCTATTTTACAGTATAAAAACATAAAATGGATAGACAACCCAATATTTTAAGAGATCTACCCGGAGACATGATTGATGAAATCTTGTCTAGAGTCGGTCAGAATTCTTCGGCACAACTATTTAAGGCGAGATCAGTTTGTAAGACATTCGAAGAACGTTCCAAGAATGTCTTGGTTTATAAGAGACTTTCGTTTGAAAGATGGGGGATATCACATTGGGAAACCCATAAGTTACGATGTGTTTACTTTGACGCATATATTGCGGGGAACCCAAATGCTATTTTACGCAACGGGTTAAGAAATTATTTTGACTCAATGTATCCGAATATAGGACTTCATGATTTAGAAAAAGCGGCTAACATGCAACATAAAGAAGAATGCTATGCTTACGGGTTAGTAATGTTCGCTTCTCACCAAAGTGAGAAAAAGAACATCGGGCTACAGCTATTAAACAAAACGTTCCCACAAGTGACGGAGTCGGTAATTGGGGTAAGAAATGAGGTTTTTAGATTGTTACGGGACTGTTGGACATTACGTAACCCTCATCCCTTTGACGACGTTACAACACGCTGTCTTATCAACGGCCATAACGGTTATGTTCCACAAGACCAAGGATGGGAAGTAATCCTAGTAAAACCAGAATGCATGACTTGTTTCTGGACGTATGAATTACGTGTCTTTATTGCCTTTGCTGAACGACTTGTGTACTAGCTAGAATTATCTTCACAACCATCTTGTATCAAATTTATTGTGTGCTATATTTCATGCTATATGTAAAATAAGCGGTATTGTAAGTTTGTAAAATATTGTGTAAAAGTTTGAACGCGAAATATTATTATAATCAGTTTTTCATATAGAATTGTAGTAGTTGAATTGTATATTAGCTACTAAGTATGAACTTAACGGGTAGGTACTACCCGAATTTAAACTTATAAAACGCTAATATGAAGAAAAAGCTTTTATAAATGAGTTCATATTATGCTACGAAATACTATTAACTACTCTTAATATTCTGTATGATTAACTTGTTCCATTTAACTATTTTGAAGGAAATGGCACCGACTACTCGACACACCGTGAATATGAATGAAGAGGAATTCCGTACTTTTCTAGCTTCAAACATAGCCGCAGTACAGGCTGCGCTACATACCAACAATAACCTTGGATCTAGCAGTACAGGAAATCGTGTAGGATGCACCTACAAAGAATTCACTGCCTGCAAACCTTTGGAATTTGATGGAACCGAAGGACCGATCGGATTGAAACGGTGGACCGAGAAGGTGAATCGGTGTTTGCCATAAGTAAGTGTACCGAAGAGGACAAAGTGAAGTACGCTACGCATACCTTCACAGGTTCTGCGTTAACATGGTGGAATACCTATCTAGAGCAAGTGGGACAAGATGATGCGTACGCACTACCGTGGTCAGCATTCAAGCACTTGATGAACGAGAAGTACCGTCCCAGAACTGAGGTCAAGAAGCTCAAGACAGAACTTAGAGGGTTACGAACCCAAGGATTTGATATTACCACGTACGAAAGACGATTCACAGAATTGTGCCTATTGTGTCCGGGAGCATTTGAAGATGAGGAAGAGAAGATCGACGCGTTTGTGAAAGGATTACCGGAAAGAATCCAAGAAGATATAAGTTCACACGAGCCCGCCTCCGTACAACAGGCATGTAGAATGGCTCACAAACTAGTGAACCAGATTGAAGAAAGAATTAAAGAACAGACTGCTGAAGAGGCCAATGTGAAGCAAGTCAAAAGAAAGTGGGAGGAAAACGGTGATAAGAATCACCAATACAACAACAACAGCAATTATAACAATAATCGCAACAACTATCCTAACAATCGCAACATCAATCGCAACTACAACAAACGGCCCAACAACAACAACAACAACAACAACAACAACAACAACAACAACAACAACAACAGCAACCACAACAATCATCTTAACAACAATAATAACCGCAACAACAACAACAATCAGAAGCAGCTATGCCAAAGGTGTGAAAAGTATCACTCGGGGTTCTGCACCAAATTTTGCAACAAGTGTAAAAGAAATGGTCATAGCGCGGCGAAGTGTGATGTCTACGGACCAGGGGTTAACAGAACGAAAGGAACAAATGGTGTCGGAACGAGTAATGGCGGAGCAAGTAGTGTCGGAGCAAGTTATGCCAATGTAGTTTGTTATAAATTTAGAAAACCGGGCCACATTATTAGAAATTGCCCGAACCAGGAGAACACGAATGGACAAGGCCGCGGAAGAGTTTTCAATATTAATGCGGCAGAGGCACAGGAAGACCCGGAGCTTGTTACGGGTACGTTTCTTATTGACAATAAATCTGCTTACGTTTTATTTGATTCGGGTGCGGATAGAAGCTATATGAGTAGAGATTTTTGTGCTAAATTAAGTTGTCCATTGACGCCTTTGGATAGTAAATTTTTACTCGAATTAGCAAATGGTAAATTAATTTCAGCAGATAATATATGTCGGAATCGAGAAATTAAACTGGTTAGCGAAATATTTAAGATTGATTTGATACCAGTAGAGTTAGGGAGTTTTGATGTGATAATCGGTATGGACTGGTTGAAAGAAGTGAAAGCCGAGATCGTTTGTTACAAAAATGCAATTCGCATTATACGAGAAAAAGGAAAACCCTTAATGGTGTACGGAGAAAAGGGCAACACGAAGCTACATCTTATTAGTAATTTGAAGGCACAAAAACTAATAAGAAAAGGTTGCTATGCTGTTCTAGCACACGTCGAGAAAGTACAAATTGAAGAAAAGAGCATCAATGATGTTCCCATTGCAAAAGAATTTCCCGATGTATTTCCGAAAGAATTACCGGGATTACCCCCACATCGATCCGTTGAATTTCAAATAGATCTTGTACCAGGAGCTGCACCAATAGCTCGTGCTCCTTACAGACTCGCACCCAGCGAGATGAAAGAACTGCAAAGCCAATTACAAGAACTTTTAGAGCGTGGTTTCATTCGACCAAGCACATCACCGTGGGGAGCTCCTGTTTTGTTTGTCAAGAAGAAAGATGGTACATTCAGGTTGTGTATCGACTACCGAGAGTTGAACAAACTTACCATCAAGAACCGCTACCCATTACCGAGAATCGACGACTTATTTGATCAACTACAAGGCTCGTCTGTTTATTCAAAGATTGACTTACGTTCCGGGTATCATTAAATGCGGGTGAAAGAAGATGATATTCCAAAGACTGCTTTCAGAACACGTTACGGTCATTACGAGTTTATGGTCATGCCGTTTGGTTTAACTAATGCACCAGCTGTTTTCATGGACCTTATGAACCGAGTGTGTAGACCATACCTTGACAAGTTTGTCATTGTTTTCATTGATGACATACTTATTTACTCAAAGAATAACCAAGAACACGGTGAACATTTGAGAAAGGTGTTAGAAGTATTGAGGAAGGAAGAATTGTACGCTAAGTTTTCAAAGTGTGCATTTTGGTTGGAAGAAGTTCAATTCCTCGGTCACATAGTGAACAAAGAAGGTATTAAGGTAGATCCGGCAAAGATAGAAACTGTTGAAAAGTGGGAAACCCCGAAAACTCTGAAACACATACGCCAGTTTTTAGGACTAGCTGGTTACTACAGAAGGTTCATCCAAGACTTTTCCAGAATAGCAAAACCCTTGACTGCATTAACGCATAAAGGGAAGAAATTTGAATGGAATGATGAACAAGAGAAAGCGTTTCAGTTATTGAAGAAAAAGCTAACTACGGCACCTATATTGTCATTGCCTGAAGGGAATGATGATTTTGTGATTTATTGTGATGCATCAAAGCAAGGTCTCGGTTGTGTATTAATGCAACGAACGAAGGTGATTGCTTATGCGTCTAGACAATTGAAGATTCACGAACAAAATTATACGACACATGATTTGGAATTAGGCGCGGTTGTTTTTGCATTAAAGACTTGGAGGCACTACTTATATGGGGTCAAAAGTATTATATATACCGACCACAAAAGTCTTCAACACATATTTAATCAGAAACAACTGAATATGAGGCAGCGTAGGTGGATTGAATTATTGAATGATTACGACTTTGAGATTCATTACCACCCGGAGAAGGCAAATGTGGTAGCCGATGCCTTGAGCAGGAAGGACAGAGAACCCATTCGAGTAAAATCTATGAATATAATGATTCATAATAACATTACTACTCAAATAAAGGAGGCGCAACAAGGAGTTTTAAAAGAGGAAAATTTAAAGGATGAAATACCCAAAGGATCGGAGAAGCATCTTAATATTCGGGAAGACGGAACCCGGTATAGGGCTGAAAGGATTTGGGTACCAAAATTTGGAGATATGAGAGAAATGGTACTTAGAGAAGCTCATAAAACCAGATACTCAATACATCCTGGAACGGGGAAGATGTACAAAGATCTCAAGAAACATTTTTGGTGGCCGGGTATGAAAGCTGATGTTGCTAAATACGTAGGAGAATGTTTGACGTGTTCTAAGGTCAAAGCTGAGCATCAGAAACCATCAGGTCTACTTCAACAACCCGAAATCCCGGAATGGAAATGGGAAAACATTACCATGGATTTCATCACTAAATTGCCAAGGACTGCAAGTGGTTTTGATACTATTTGGGTAATAGTTGATCGTCTCACCAAATCAGCACACTTCCTACCAATAAGAGAAGATGACAAGATGGAGAAGTTAGCACGACTGTATTTGAAGGAAGTCGTCTCCAGACATGGAATACCAATCTCTATTATCTCTGATAGGGATGGCAGATTTATTTCAAGATTCTGGCAGACATTACAGCAAGCATTAGGAACTCGTCTAGACATGAGTACTGCCTATCATCCACAAACTGATGGGCAGAGCGAAAGGACGATACAAACGCTTGAAGACATGCTACGAGCATGTGTTATTGATTTCGGAAACAGTTGGGATCGACATCTACCGTTAGCAGAATTTTCCTACAACAACAGCTACCATTCAAGCATTGAGATGGCACGGTTTGAAGCACTTTATGGTAGAAAGTGCAGGTCTCCAATTTTTTGGAGTGAAGTGGGGGATAGACAGATTACGGGTCCGGAGATTATACAAGAAACTACCGAGAAGATCATCCAAATTCAACAACGGTTGAAAACCGCCCAAAGTCGACAAAAGAGCTACGCTGACATTAAAAGAAAAGATATAGAATTTGAAATTGGAGAGATGGTCATGCTTAAAGTTGCACCTTGGAAAGGCATTGTTCGATTTGGTAAACGAGGGAAATTAAATCCAAGGTATATTGGACCATTCAAGATTATTGATCGTCTCGGACCAGTAGCTTACCGACTTGAGTTACCTCAACAACTCGCGGCTGTACATAACACTTTCCACGTCTCGAATTTGAAGAAATGTTTTGCTAAAGAAGACACTATTCCGTTAGATGAAATCCAAATCAACGAAAAACTTCAATTCATCGAAGAACCCGTCGAAATAATGGATCGTGAGGTTAAAAGACTTAAGCAAAACAAGATACCAATTGTTAAGGTTCGATGGAATGCTCGTAGAGGACCCGAGTTCACCTGGGAGCGTGAAGATCAGATGAAGAAGAAATACTCGCATCTATTTCCAGAAGATTCGTCAACACCTTCAACAGCTTAAAATTTCGGGACGAAATTTATTTAACGGGTAGGTACTGTAGTGACCCGAACTTTTCCATGTTTACATATATTAATTAAGATTGATATTTACATGATTAAATGTTTCTAACATGTTAAGCAATCAAAATTGTTAAGACTTGATTAATTGAAATATGTTTCATATAGACAATTGACCACCCAAGTTGACCGGTGATTCACGAACGTTAAAACTTGTAAAAACTATATGATGACATATATATAGATATATATATATATATATAGTTAACATGATACTATGATAATTAAACATATCATTAAGTATATTAACAATGAACTACATATGTAAAAACAAGGCTACTAACTTAATGATTTTTAAACGAGATATATATGTAACGATTATCGTTGTAAAGACATTTAATGTATATATATCATATTAAGAGATATTCATACATGATAATATCATGATAATATAATAATTTAAACTCTCATTTGATATTATAAACATTGGGTTAACAACATTTAACAAGATCGTTAACCTAAAGGTTTCAAAACAACACTTACATGTAACGACTAACGATGACTTAACGACTCAGTTAAAATGTATATACATGTAGTGTTTTAATATGTATTTATACACTTTTGAAAGACTTCAATACACTTATCAAAATAATTCTACTTAACAAAAATGCTTACAATTACATCCTCGTTCAGTTTCATCAACAATTCTACTCGTATGCACCCGTATTCGTACTCGTACAATACACAGCTTTTAGATGTATGTACTATTGGTATATACACTCCAATGATCAGCTCTTAGCAGCCCATGTGAGTCACCTAACACATGTGGGAACCATCATTTGGCAACTAGCATGAAATATCTCATAAAATTACAAAAATATGAGTAATCATTCATGACTTATTTACATGAAAACAAAATTACACATCCTTTATATCTAATCCATACACCAACGACCAAAAACACCTACAAACACTTTCATTCTTCAATTTTCTTCATCTAATTGATCTCTCTCAAGTTCTATCTTCAAGTTGTAAGTGTTCTTCATAAATTCCAAAAGTTCTAGTTTCATAAAATCAAGAATACTTTCAAGTTTGCTAGCTCACTTCCAATCTTGTAAGGTGATCATCCAACCTCAAGAAATCTTTGTTTCTTACAGTAGGTTATCATTCTAATACAAGGTAATAATCATATTCAAACTTTGGTTCAATTTCTATAACTATAACAATCTTATTTCAAGTGATGATCTTACTTGAACTTGTTTTCGTGTCATGATTCTGCTTCAAGAACTTCGAGCCATCCAAGGATCCATTGAAGCTAGATCCATATTTCTCTTTTCCAGTAGGTTTATCCAAGGAACTTAAGGTAGTAATGATGTTCATAACATCATTCGATTCATACATATAAATCTATCTTATTCGAAGGTTTAAACTTGTAATCACTAGAACATAGTTTAGTTAATTCTAAACTTGTTCGCAAACAAAAGTTAATCCTTCTAACTTGACTTTTAAAATCAACTAAACACATGTTCTATATCTATATGATATGCTAACTTAATGATTTAAAACCTGGAAACACGAAAAACACCGTAAAACCGGATTTACGCCGTCGTAGTAACACCGCGGGCTGTTTTGGGTTAGTTAATTAAAAACTATGATAAACTTTGATTTAAAAGTTGTTATTCTGAGAAAATAATTTTTATTATGAACATGAAACTATATCCAAAAATTATGGTTAAACTCAAAGTGGAAGTATATTTTCTAAAATGGTCATCTAGACGTCGTTCTTTCGACTGAAATGACTACCTTTACAAAAACGACTTGTAACTTATTTTTCTGATTATAAAACTATACTTTTTCTATTTAGATTCATAAAATAGAGTTCAATATGAAACCATAGCAATTTGATTCACTCAAAACGGATTTAAAATGAAGAAGTTATGGGTAAAACAAGATTGGATAATTTTTCTCATTTTAGCTACGTGAAAATTGGTAACAAATCTATTCCAACCATAACTTAATCAACTTGTATTGTATATTATGTAATCTTGAGATACCATAGACACATATACAATGTTTCGACCTATCATGTCGACACATCTATATATATTTCGGAACAACCATAGACACTCTATATGTGAATGTTGGAGTTAGCTATACAGGGTTGAGGTTGATTCCAAAATATATATAGTTTGAGTTGTGATCAATACTGAGATACATATACACTGGGTCGTGGATTGATTCAAGATAATATTTATCGATTTATTTCTGTACATCTAACTGTGGACAACTAGTTGTAGGTTACTAACGAGGACAGCTGACTTAATAAACTTAAAACATCAAAATATATTAAAAGTGTTGCAAATATATTTTGAACATACTTTGATATATATGTATATATTGTTATAGGTTCGTGAATCAACCAGTGGCCAAGTCTTACTTCCCGACGAAGTAAAAATCTGTGAAAGTGAGTTATAGTCCCACTTTTAAAATCTAATATTTTTGGGATGAGAATACATGCAGGTTTTATAAATGATTTACAAAATAGACACAAGTACGTGAAACTACATTCTATGGTTGAATTATCGAAATCGAATATGCCCCTTTTTATTAAGTCTGGTAATCTAAGAATTAGGGAACAGACACCCTAATTGACGCGAATCCTAAAGATAGATCTATTGGGCCTAACAAACCCCATCCAAAGTACCGGATGCTTTAGTTCTTCGAAATTTATATCATATCCGAAGGGTGTCCCGGAATGATGGGGATATTCTTATATATGCATCTTGTTAATGTCGGTTACCAGGTGTTCACCATATGAATGATTTTTATCTCTATGTATGGGATGTGTATTGAAATATGAAATCTTGTGGTCTATTATTATGATTTGATATATATAGGTTAAACCTATAACTCACCAACATTTTTGTTGACGTTTTAAGCATGTTTATTCTCAGGTGATTATTAAGAGCTTCCGCTGTCGCATACTTAAATAAGGACGAGATTTGGAGTCCATGCTTGTATGATATTGTGTAAAAACTGCATTCAAGAAACTTATTTTGTTGTAACATATTTGTATTGTAAACCATTATGTAATGATCGTGTGTAAACAGGATATTTTAGATTATCATTATTTGATAATCTACGTAAAGCTTTTTAAAACCTTTATCTATGAAATAAAGGTTATGGTTTGTTTTAAAAATGAATGCAGTCTTTGAAAAACGTCTCATATAGAGGTCAAAACCTCGCAACGAAATCAATTAATATGGAACGTTTTTAATCAATAAGAACGGGACATTTCACCAATTTCCCATCATCTATTCTGGATGAATTGGGGATGGGTTCGTAATATACTAAATCACTGGAGACAAGAAGAAGGTGATCCATTCCATCTACAAAATTGACCTCTTGGCGATGAACCTAAAGCACTTACCGGCGAACCTATTCGAAACACCATTTTCTCTCTCATTTCTAGAGTATCTCGTCACGATTATATACTATCCCATATTACAAATCTTGTTCATTCACTCGCTCCAACCGCCAATCATCCCAGTGTACTAGCAGAAGTTAACGAACTTCGCACTCGCGTGACGGCTTTGGAGAACATGGTGCGAAGGTTGCAAACACCAGCAGCAGCACCAGCAGCATAATCAGCACCACCATCAATAACATCAACAATACCATCATCACCACTAACAAACAACATCCGCATCACACGTCTCGACATCATAATCTGTCCCACAAACATCAACATCATACGCACCATAGATACCAAGGAGTACCAACAATAATGAATGATGAAGTATTGATCCATAACTTCATTGATATTCTGCGAAGAATATGTGGTTTTAAAAAGTTTTAGAGATTTCTTATTCTAGCTCAAACCGAAAAGCAAATGAGATTAATATCATATTAACTCATTAAATTCATGATTTCATCTGAAGAAAATATATATGTATATATGTTTTCATAAAGATTGTAATTAAAAGTTCTTTTGTACAAAATATTAATGGTGAAAATTTTTTTTTAACGGGTAGGTAATACCCGAGAAATAATTAGATTTCATCTTAATAAGTTACATTGTACATTCGTCGAAGCTGATTCAACAGTCATTTACTATCCTACTTACAACCACCGATATACATATCCGTTCACCGCAGAATAACCATTTTCATTCAATTTCATATTTGGATTTTGACTTCCTAGAATCCAACAAGTGGCATATGAAGAAAACATATGACAAAATAAAATCTGTTAGAAACAAACAAATTAACTATGAAAAATTTTTGTTAAGAATCCACGCTAACTGTTCCAGCTAACTGTTCCTAGCTAACTGATTACATTTTATTTATCACAGTTTATTTATCGTAATTTAATTATCGCACTTTTATTTATCGTCATTTAATTTCTGTAATTATTTTACGCACTTTAAATATCGGGACACGTATACAATGTTTTGACATATCATATCGACGCATCTATATATATTATTTGGAATCACCATAGACACTCTATATGCAGTAATGATTAAGTTCTCTATACAGGGTTGAGGTTGATTCTACAATAATATATATAGTTTGAGTTGTGATCGAGTCTGAGACATATACGGGTCATGACACGTATTAATTAATTCGTATATTATATATTAAACTATATATGAATTATTGGACTGTTACGGTGGACTATCGACTGTGTACTAATGACATTGGACAATTAAAATAAATTAAAATATTGATTATAACATATGAAACTAAACATTTCTTCAAGATTGCCACTTGATTTCATCTTAAACCTCATTGTATCTCGACGATTACAATCAGCGTTCAAATCTATCATGATTCTTAAAAATACCTCAATCGAGAGGATAAACCAACCGCACTTCATCTACGGAAGAAAAGATTGATGCATATAGTTATGCACCTGAAAAACCCTCGGAAACTGAGTAAACGTTTGACACGTATCTGTTCTAGTTCCTTTGACATTGTTATTACCGAAGATCGTTTTGCAATCCCTTTCCAAAGTAGCTAATTTTGTCACAGCTCCAGCAAGTCAACTCCGACTTTTCATCCAAAACAACTTTATTATGACCGCGATATATATGTGTACTCTTTATTGTTACTGGGGAACCTTTTATATTCCACAATATTACCATCAGCGATTAATCATTCTAAAAAAAACACAATTCTCCTGAAACTACCTCGATTTGATAACCGATGACCCAGATCAGTTAACTTTGAAAATGCTAACGAAGCAGCATGTTGTAGATGATCTTAATGGCTAAAAGTTTGATGATAAAGAAAGGAGTGTTAGGAACGCTCGATAGAAAATTTAGTACCGAAAAGCGGATTATGCGAAACTATGAAGAAAGCCGTGGACAAATCACAAAGAATAAGTTTGCCTTCAAAGAACCCAAATGATTCTGTGCCTGCTGAAATCGTTAGCAAACATCTTATTTCTCATTCTAAACCTTCACAGACAAATCTTCTTCATCATCCATTGATATTAGAAATTCTAAGATATTCTCGTATGTTCTATTATAAATATCCTCCATATTTCTGGCGATATTTTCACAACTATTCTTATCTGAGATCATTTATCTCTCCGTAATATCTGCAACATAAAAGAAACTGTGTTAGTTTCTAAATTCTGAAACCTTCGAGTTTAAAATATGAATATTTTGAAGTAGTGTTGGGAACTGAAGCATGGATTACTATAATATAATGACACTTGATCAACGTCATTATATTACAGTAAGTCATGCTGAGTTTCTAATGAAGCATGATGATTCACAGTACCGTCATCATGTGCCATTTACACGACTCTTACATTCTATCTAATCTCTAAACATATCAAGAGAATATTTTTCTGGATGACTCGGTCTTCTCCAGGGTATTCTGGTAATTTAACAAATCAAAATCGTTCTATTACCATTTTCTTCTTAGAGCATTAGCTATGTTCATTCTGAATTTCATATCTATGAATTTCGGACCATTACTCGCGTGACTCGAAGTAGGGAAGAGAAAACGAAAGCATGAAGCTCCGAAAAATAATGAAGAATATAAACTTCGATAATAACCCCGAAATTACAAACCATGTATATCGATAAAGATAGCAATATAGAGACACGGGAGAATTAGAAATACTATAAACACAAGAGTATAGTAGAAGTAAATAGATTCTTCTGGTGGTAGATTAAAAAGAAGAATGACAGATATAAAAGTTAGGAGTATATCAAGAATCAGGACTGGATGGAGCATATTGATGAATGCTTTAAAGTAAGAATCAAGGGAGAAAGAATAGAAGGTGTGAGTCGTGGAAAATAAGGAAACGAAGGGGTGAATTTATAGTGAAATATCCGACAGAGCAATCGAAACAGATTATTGCATATAATCAAAGAAGATCCTGATTTCCTTAATCACCAAAGAACCAAATCTTATTACGTAAGATTCTCTTTAAATCCCTTAAATCCCGGAAATCAATCATAACTACGTCATCGGTTAAGACAAATATATTTTACTCATCTCACTCTTTTATGATAGTCTCATTTATATTCTTCGCATAATCGAATCGTTTTATCTACATTACTCAATGATGATAAAACACCATTATCACCTTATATTTGTCATGAAAACCTTCTTATTGTTATCCATAACAACCTCTATCAAATTTCGGGGACGAAATTTCTTTAACGGGTAGGTACTGTAATGACCCGGAATTTTCCGACCAAATTATACTTATGAGATTAATATTTACATAAATTAAACCATACCAACATGATAAGCAATCTAAATTGTTGAGACTTGTGTTTTTGAAAAGAGTTTTACACAACGTTTGACCGTCCAATATGACCGATGATATCACGAACTATATAACATACGATAATTATACGTTTATGTATATATATGTATTTATATATATTTAACATGATCTAAGGATGGTTTAACATCTCATTGTGTACTAATGACAATGAGTTATAAGTATATTTTGAATCTACTAACTTAAGTTTTCAAAACGATAACTATACGTAACATTCTTTGATATATATACTTATAATCTATAATGCTTATACATGTATTGTATATATAATGTATTTAATCACTTTTAAGGACTTAAATACATAAAACAATATAAGTATATTCACAAAAGATAGCTATATTTGAATTCTCGTTCCGTTTCCTCAAGATTTCTATACGTAAATCTAGGGTATATGTACCCGTATCATACCCAGCTTCTATACGTATTTACTATTGGTATATACACATCAAATCAACATCCTAATCAACATTATTACTGCCCTAGATATGAGGTAACTAGGATTTGTCAAGTAGTATGAATTATTAGTAAGAAAACAAAATTAGGAATCCTTTTCTTTCTTTATAAACTAAAAACGTTTTTATAAATGAACACCATTTCTTCACTCCATTTTCTCATACCTACACCCTCATTTCTCTCACAAAATACTCCTAACTTCATACTTGATCATCTCCAAGCATTTTTCTCATCATTTAGCTTCAATTACAAGCCTTAAACACCATAAGAAAACTCTTTCAAGAACATATCAAAATAACCACCCATTTGAAGAAGTTTACTTCCAACCTTTTGATCTAACTCCACCACTCTTTGATTCAAAGATTATTTCTTATATTTTGCAGTAACTTTTTCCAAGTAACTTGAGGTAGTAACCTTGTTCATAATCTTATTCAATTCATATTCATATAGCTATCTTATTTTGTGGTATAAAATTTTAACAACAAGAACATAGTTTGAATGATTTCAAACTTGTTTGCAAACTAAATAGATCCTTCTAACTTGACTTTTAAAACACTTCAAGACCTGTAATATATCATAATGATATGCTAACCTAACAAGATATAACTTGGTTTTACAAAGAACATCTTAAAAACTGAATCTACGTCGTCAGAGTGTAACCGGGGGCTGTTTTGGGTTGGATAATTAAAAACCATCTTGAACTTTGAATTGGAAGTTCATGTTCTGGAAAAATGATATTTCTTATGAATATGTTAACACATAAAAATTTCATGGTTTAACTCAAAGTGTAAGTATTTTTAGAAAAATGATCATTAAATGTTGTTTTTATGATGGAAAATGATCACTTTCATAAGTTTCACCAAAGTTTGACCTATAACCTATGATTTCGAATACAAACTAAGGTATTTTAAGTTCATATTCTTAAAATTTGACTCGATCCAAGGAAGTGGCAAGTTGAACCAACAAAAATGGAGTTGTAATGAAGAAACTACGACTAAAACAAGATTGGGTATCCGAAGCTAGTTTAGCTACGAAAATATTTGGAGAAAAAGTAAATTAATCATATCTTTTCTAATTAATATGATATTTTATATATAATTACTTATGATTTGATTTTATATATTTCAGGACCACCCGTAAACAACACGAGAAGATTAATCATAAGACCTCATGATTGTACGCAACCCGTCATTTGACAACACGGTACTTTATGTACGCAACACGTCATTTGACAACATGGTACCATGGGTCGAGATTAATTCTGATCAATACGAATACGATGGGGTCTTTATTTATTTTATTTAAGCAACTAATTGTGGACCACTAACATCGGACTGCTAACTACGGACTAAGAAAATATTAAAAGTATTAAAAGTGTATATATATATGTAACGATTACTTAAAAAGAAAATATGTTGATATATTATATAAATGGTTAGGTTCGTGATATCTATCGGAGACCAAGTTGAATTAAATACCTTCAAGGCAAAAGTGAGTTTCATTTGCTCCCTTTTTAATTGCTTTTGCAATATATATTTTTGGGCTGAGAATACATGCGCTGCTTTTATAAATGTTTACAAAATAGGCACAAGTACTTAAAAATATATTCTACGTTGAGTTGTACCACTGGCATATTTCCCTGTAGCTTGGTAACTACTAGTTACATGGGTATTGTAAACGCGAATCCTGTTGATAGATCTATCGGGCCTGATAACCCCAACCGGACTAGACGACCAGTATTCAACGGTTGCACAGTACTTCGTTTTGGTGACTACACTTGGTACAGTGTAGTGAGATTTCATAATAAAGGGAATATGCGACGTTGATTAAATGTTAAGTATGGTTACCAAGTGCTCAACCACTTAGAATGCTTTACATACACTTGCGAGTGTATTATGTTTATGATTATGAAATCTTGTGGTCTATTAACATATTGAAATGATTGTTATGATAAACCTATGAACTCACCAACCTTTTGGTGGACACTTTAAAGCATGTTTATTCTCAGGTACGAATTAAGTCTTCCACTGTGCATTTGCTCAATATAAGGACATTACTTGGAGCCGATCATCGCAATGGGACCAAATGTTGATGACTTCGTCCAGGTGGATTAGGACGGGTCCTTTCAACACGATTTTATTTTTCCATAAATATACATCTCGTATCAGGCATTTCGCAAACTGCATAGAGATAAAAATAATTCATATGGATTTAACACCTGATAACCGGACCTTAACAAGGTGCATATAGAATATCCCCCAGTATACAGCGCGCAGCTAATATACTAAATAATACCTCAAAGTACTACATCCATACCCTGGATGGGGCTCGTTGAGCCTGATAGATCTACCTTTAGGATTCGCGTCAATTAGGGGCCATTTCCCTAATTCTTAGGTTACCAGACTTGAAGGGGCGATATTCGGTTTAATAATCCAACCATATAATGTAGTTTTCGATTATTTGTATCTATTTCGTAAAACATTTATAAAAGCAGCGCATGTATTCTCAGTCTCAAAAATATATATTGCAAAAGCATTTAAAAAGGGAACAAATAAAACTCACGATACTGTATTTTGTAGTAAAAATACATATGACGACACTGAACAATGCAGAGTTGGCCTCGATTCACGAACCTATATCAATTGTATATCTATTAAAGCATATAATGGGATTCACAAAATTTCATTTATTAATATATATTATTTATATATTTGTAATTATATAGAAATTATGCTAAATTCCATTTAAAACATATACCCATATTTTATCTTAAATTATATGTTATTTTTATTTATTTTGTATGTATTAATATCTATACGTTTAGTTATATTAATATATATATATATATATATATATATATATATATATATATATATATATATATATATATATATATATATATATATATATATATATATATATATATATAATATCATTAGTTTGCTACGTGTAAGTATTTGTATAAGTAAGTGTTATTTTTGATATATAGTTATATGAAATATTAATATAATTCTAGTATACGTAATGTGTATATTTAATGTTCAAAATATTTATTTGTTAGAATGATAGTTTTGATAATATTGATTCACTAATGATAATAATAACTTTATTAATAATGATAGTACTAATAATAAAAATAAAAATGATAATTTTTGATAACAATGATAAAAATAATACTAATTATGATAAAAATCATGATAATGCTAATAATAACAGTAATGATAATATTAATAATAATACTTACTTTAATAATTAATAACAACAATAATAATCTTAATCTTAATAATAATAATAATAATAACTGATAACTAATACTTATCTTAGTAACAATAATAATAATTATAATATTAAATGATAATACTAATAATAATAATGAAAATGATAATCTTTAATAATAATAATAATGATAAATTATTTTTATTTTTACAATAATATTGATAATAATATCTAATACTATTAATAAGTAATAATAATACTAATGATGATAATAATAATGTTATTAATAATAATGATACTTATAATAATAATAATAATGACAATAAAGATAATAATAATACTTTAATACTTAATAATAATAATAATCATAATCATAATTGTAACCCTAATCATAATAATAGTAATAACACTTATTCTAATAATAACATTAATGATAATTAGGATAATTAATAATACTAGCAATAATAATAATAATAACAACAACAACAACAACAATAATAATAATAATAATAATAATAATAATAATAATAATAATAATAATAATAATAATAATAATAATAATAATAATAATAATAATAATAATAATAATAATAATAATAATAATAATAATAATAATAATAATTAGGTAATAAATGGCTACCTTTAAAGAAGGAGATAAAAAAAAATGCCATCTCCAGGATTGAACCCACGACCTCTCGTTAAACTCCAACACTCCCTAACCATTCGTGTATTACTTTTTTTCTATTTTAACCGCGATTCTTAAATATATATATCTCGAATTATTATACGTTCATCTTCTTCATCTAATCCAAATCGACAGGAACTAAATCCAACATAAATATAAAATACTTATTCGATTATAAAAGAAGAGAAATGATCTGTGTTGGATTTTCTTTTTAATCAAACAACAGAAAAAAAATATATATAAAAAAATAATAGCCTGCTGCTGTTCGTGACTCTCTAATAAAAAAAAATTCTCTTTTTGATTTTGATAATGTTTTAGACAAAAGTTGCACACGAAATATATTCCAAATTCTACCTATAAACTTTCTGTAATATCAATTTAATTCAAAACATCACAACAAGTTAGAATTTCTCGATGAACAGATGGTTGACTTTTTTATTTAAAATCTTTGACTCAAAAATTCGAATCCGATACAAGGAATTAGATGTTCAAACTTTGCAGATTATTTTATTAGAAGATTACTAACAATACTGCATTTCTAATTTTTGAAATTCGTTAATAAATTGATCTGTTTGAAAATCAAAACAAGAAAAGAGGTATCGTGCATTTTTCTTCAAATTTTTGTTTGATTTTTCTCTTTCACTTGAATTGTCTTTATAAAAGATTATATAGAGGTTAACAGAAATAATTGCAGTTAGATTGACTCAATTAACCTTCGTTTGGTAATTTGATTGGCGCGACAAGAAATATTCTGTCAGAAGGAAAAATAACCAAAAGTGAAATTGACGTGCAACTGATTTTGTTTGTGTTATGATAATTGGATCCAGTTAATTAATCTAACAGACAAGTTACACAGTTTGGATAGCGATTTGAAGCTGAAAATGATTCTAAATTCGTATATATACATGGTATATATGATTTTTATAGATAATATTCATAATTAATAATTATAATTTTATATTAATAATAATTAAAATACTAATAATAATAATAATATTAATAATAATAATAATGTTATTGATAAAGATAAATAATAACAATATGATAAGTTAAAAATATCAATAATAATCTCTTTAAAAATAATAGGTTTAGTAACAATTAATACTAATGATAATTATAATAAAAATAATGACTTTTAATAATAATAATAATTATAAAAGTAATATTAATAAAAATAACTAATAATATTTGAATTATCACTAATTTATAATTTTAATTATTATTATAATAATAATACTTATTTATTTTTTTTATTTTTTTATTATTTTTTTGATTAACCATATCCTCAAAGTTTTAATATTTATTATTATAACAAAAATAGTATTAATAACACTAATAATGAAAGTAGTAATAATATTGTTATAATACTTATATTCTAACTTGTAACTAAATTTGTATACTAACTTTACGTTTCATTAATTATATAACACTTAGTTTTATACACCTGAATATTTTTTTTTTATACTTACTAGCTTGCATAACACTTGTTTTATATCAATAAAAAATAATGGACGAGTGCTATGATCGCTTACTAACGAAATCTAAATCTCATATATATATATATATATATATATATATATATATATATATATATATATATATTGTTTATATATAGATGTGTTTTGAAATAATAATTACTATGTTATTTTATTTTATAAAATTAATTCTAACACTACATCATATAGTATCTCATATTATACTTCAAATTAATATCTATATATATATATATACACACAAATTTATTTATACATAATGGTTCGTGAATCGTCGAGAACAATCGAAGATTAAATGCATTCATGGGAAATAGTTCAAACATTTTGAGACTCGGTTTAATAGACTTTGCTTATCGTGTCGAAATCATATAAAGATTAAGTTTATATTTGGTTGGAAATTTCCGGGTCGTCACATTATATGTATACATATAACTTTTGATTGTAACAACCCAAACCGTAACCGACCAAACACGACGAAATTGCAAACAAAAAAAAAAATTTTCTGGTGCAGACCATCTGCGCGGCGCGCCAGATGGCCGCGCGGCGCGCCAATTCACCTGGACAGCCCGCTGTCCCCGGAAGTCTATTTAACGAAAATGATTGACTAGTTCCCGACATTTTTAGCCAAAACGCTTTTAACCATACATTCATATATGTAAAACTAGCACATAACTAAGGTTTGAGCGAGTTTTACAAAGTGGGGCCCACACGTGCCCAAAACGCCACTAAGTTTAAAAATACAATGTTTAATACAAATTAGAGTTTCGACCACGAAAGGTTTATTTGCCAAACGATACAACGAGCATGGTGTTTGGGGTTAAACTACCCAAGTCTCGGTCAAACTCCAAAATCATCACATCCCAAAAGCGTCACTAAACAAGACGGGATCTCTAATCCAACCGGATGCCCTTACCCTTGTCCACACCGGAACCTATAAAAATAGTAAACAACGAGAGGGTAAGCAAAGCTTAGTGAGTAAAACATATATATACATGCATATACAACTTACCCACACGCATCCACGATATCAAATAACACATAACAAATCTCGATAAGCAAGCTAGTATCACCAAACGTATCACTAGCAATAATCATAGCATAAATACTCGTAACAATAATCAAATGCTAGTATGAACAACAATAAATCATGGTTAACCAATCTCTTCGCTAGGGAACGACTTCGCGAAACAAGTCATCGATGTTCATAACATTCGTTAGCTTCCAAAAACGGCTATGGCATGCTAACCCCCCGAGGTGTTCCAAAAACGGCTATGGCATCACCCCTCAAGTGTTCCAAAAACGGCTATGGCATCACTTGCTCAATGTGAGTAGAACACGGCTATTACTCACGCTTTCGTATACCAACACGGCTATGTGTACGGGTAACTCAAATAACAACGTGGGAGTAAAACACGGCTATTACTCGCCACTAAATGCACAAACACGGCTATGTGCCTTAATACAAAACATGGACTAATACGGCTAAGTCCCACAACCTTGGTCACAAAACGGCTATGTGACACCATCAACACGGTACATAAATCATATACATACATATATAGATATTCCACTCACCTTAAACCTTCGGTGATTATTAAACCAAGCTTGAATTCCAAGGTAACGTACCTATTTCACAAGCATATAATTAATCAATCAACTTGGCCTAATCTCATAACACACACCATCCTAGGTCATCTTGACCCATTTTGACACTTAACCCTAATTTGGGTCATTCTTACCAAAAACCCTAACTCTTGGCACTCAAGGCCTTCATACACTTCAAATCACTAGATTTTAACACAAAACACTAACGTTAACCAATCTTGGTCCATTTTGACCCGTTTGACTCAATAAAAGTCAATACACCCATTTTGGGTCATTTATACCCAAATCATACCCATTTACACTTCCCTAAGGCGTTCTAGCAATTATTAGCCAATTAGGGTTTCATAACAACAATTAATACCTTTAAAACCCTAGCTTACACATAATTGAGTCTACATGACCCAATTTACCCAAGAACACCCAATTTACCTACAAATGGGTCTTAGTGTTCATCTTCAACACAAACCCTAACCCATACATGAAAACAAACAAGAATTGAAAGTTAAGGCATACCACAACTATCAAAATGTAGCAATTGACGAGATGAACAACTTTAGAACTTGCGATAAAACTCGAAACGAACTCTTTCACCTTCACAATGAGCTTTCTCTCTCAAGGTTTTTACCTCTCTCTCTAAAATTGATTTGGGGAAGATAAGGTTGGTAAAAGTAGAGTTATGGCTCTACCAAATCTGCTCTCCAAGCCTTTAATCCGGCCCCAAGGTGAATTTACCAAAATACCCACAAAATATCTAATTTAAAAGAAAGGGAGAATCTGCCAGTCATACGGCGCGGCGCGCCACCAATCCGCGCGGCGCGCAACCCTCCCAGTCCAGCTTCTTTTGCCTTTTTTAATATATACAACCAACCCCGATTCGAGTACCGCACAATACACTTATTTACACATATGTACACTTCAATTATTCGGGTCTTACAACTCTCCCCCACTTATTCGGATTGCGTCCTCGCAATCCAAGCCGCATGACACGAGGGAAGATAAACCAATACGAACTCTTCGGGTTCCCAAGTGAACTCGGAACCCTTATTCCGCCGCCATTGAACTTTAAAAGTCCTAACCTCCTTATGCCTCAACCTCTTGACCTTTTCATCAAGTATTGCAATTGGCTCTTCAACATACTCCAACTTATTGTTTAGCTCAATTTCATCTAAAGGCATCCATGAAGAATCATCCGCAAGGCACTTACGGAGGTGAGAAACATGAAACGTGTTATGGATCCCCGCAAGCTCTTCGGGCAATTCCAATCGATATGCAACTTCACCAACACGAGCTAAAACTTTAAACGGTCCAATAAACCGAGGACCTAACTTTCCCCGTTTTCGAAATCGAATAATACCCTTCCATGGCGAAACCTTAAGCATAACCATGTCGCCCTCTTGGAATTCGATCGTTCGTCTACGTTTATCGGCATACGACTTTTGCCTATCTTGAGCCTTTTTCAAATGCTCCCGGATAATATCAATCTTGTTATTCGTCTCTAGAACCAAATCGGTACTTCCAATTTCTCTTTGACCCACTTCTCCCCAACAAATGGGAGTTCGACACCTTCGGCCATAAAGCATCTCGTAAGGTGGCATCCCGATACTAGTATGATAACTATTATTGTACGAAAATTCCACCAAAGGTAGATGCTCATCCCAACTACCACCGAAATCGATAATGCACGCCCGTAACATATCTTCCAAAGTTTGGTTCGTACGTTCGGTTTGACCGTCCGTTTGAGGATGATACGCCGTGCTCAACTTTAATTGTGTACCCATATCTTCGTGAAACTTTTCCCAAAATCGAGATGTAAAACGGGTATCTCGATCCGAAATAATAGATATAGGAACGCCATGTCGCGAGACCACTTCCTTGATAAACAACTTAGCCAAGGTCTCCGACGATATTGCTTCTTTAATAGGAAGAAACAAAGCGCTTTTCGTCAACCGATCCACTATAACCCAAATCGAATCATATTGAGTTCTCGCCGTCTTAGGTAATTTAGTGATGAAGTCCATGGTAATGTGCTCCCATTTCCATTTCGGGATCTCTAACGGTTGCAACTTACCATACGGCTTTTGATGTTCGGCTTTAACTTGCAAACAAGTAACACATCGTTCAACGTATTTTACAACATCGCGTTTCATGCCCGGCCACCAATAATCTTTCTTCAAGTCATGATACATTTTCGTCGCGCCCGGATGAATGGAATATTTCGACTTATGTGCTTCATCGAGTAGCACCCGTCGGTAATCACCCGTCTTAGGCACCCACACCCTTCCTTGAAAGGACAACAGACCCCGCGGACCCATAGTAATAAACTCCGATTGGCCCACAATTCGTTCCGTGCGCTTATCGTGAACATAAGCCTCTATTTGGTCTTCAACCATCTTTTCAAGAAAGTCGTTAGTGATAATCAAACGTAACGATGTTATACGTATCGCCGGATGTTGAGTCTTTCGACTTAACGCATCCGCGACCACATTCGCCTTACCCGGATGGTAAAGTATCTCACAATCATAATCTTTCACCACATCCATCCATCTACGTTGACGATAATTCAAATCCCTTTGAGTAAAAAGGTGTTTCAAATTCTTATGATCCGAATATATCGTACACTTGACACCATACAAGTAGTGGCGCCAAATTTTCAACGCATGCACAACCGCCGCCATTTCAAGATCATGAGTCGGGTACCTCGTTTCGTGTTCCTTTAATTGTCGAGAGGCATAAGCAATGACTTTTCCCCTTTGCATAAGAACGCACCCGAGCCCATTTAAGGAAGCATCACAATAAACCACCATGTCTTCGACGCCTTCCGGTAACACTAACACCGGAGCTTGACACAACTTCTCTTTCAATAATTGAAAAGCAATTTCTTGTTCGTTTTCCCAATTGAACTTAGCACTCTTCCTCGTCAACTTTGTTAATGGAGAAGCAATCTTAGAAAAGTCTTGGATAAACCGACGATAATAACCGGCCAATCCGAGAAAACTTCGGATCTCCGTGGGCGTAGTCGGTCGTCCCCAACTCTTCACCGTCTCAATCTTCCCCGGATCCACTTGGATACCGCTTTCGTTCACAATGTGACCAAGGAATTGAACCTCCCTTAGCCAAAATTCACATTTAGAGAACTTTGCATACAACTTCTCTTTTCTTAGCGTCTTCAAAACTTCACGTAAGTGACGTTCATGTTCGTGCATACTTTTCGAGTAGACTAGTATGTCGTCAATGAATACAATAACCGACTTGTCCAACATAGGTTGGCACACCCGGTTCATAAGATCCATGAATGCCGCCGGTGCATTCGTAAGACCGAAGGGCATAACTACAAATTCATAATGCCCGTAACGCGTTCGGAAAGCCGTTTTCTCAATATCTTCCTCACGGACCCGCATTTGGTGATAGCCGGACCGTAGGTCGATCTTAGAGAAATACGTTGCGCCTTGAAGTTGATCAAACAAATCGTCGATCCTAGGTAATGGATAACGATTCTTGATCGTCACTTTATTCAACTCACGGTAATCAATGCACATGCGCATACTACCGTCTTTCTTCTTCACAAATAAGACCGGAGCGCCCCATGGCGAAGCACTCGGTCGGATAAAACCCTTCTCGAGCAATTCTTGAATTTGATTCAATAACTCTTGCATCTCCGTTGGTGCTAAACGATAAGGAGTTTTAGCAATGGGGGTAGCCCCCGGAACCAACTCAATGCGAAACTCGACTTGTCTTTCCGCCGGAACACCCGGTAACTCATCCGGAAAAACGTCTTCAAACTCATTAACTACCGGAATTTCACGAATAGGTGGTGGCTCATTACGAGTATCAACAACATAAGCAAGGAAAGCCAAGCCACCGGTAACAACGGAACGACGTGCCCGTGCAAAAGTGCATATCGGCACCGGTCTTCTTCTCTTATCGCCATGAATAATCATTTCTCCCCCACTTGGGGTCTTCACACGAATACACTTATCATGGCATGCAATATTGGCTCTATAACGATCGAGCCAATCCATACCAACAACGATATCAAAGTCGCCCAAGGTCATTGGAATAAGATCGATTTTAAAAGTTTCGGCACCAATAACAACATCACAATTTTTACACACATCAACCACTAGCACCGTCTTGCCATCCGCTATTTCGACTTCTACCGGACGACTTAACTTAGCTAGCGGACTATCAAGTTTAGGCACAAATTTAGGAGACACAAACGACAAATTTGCACCGCTATCAAAAAGAATCCTTGCCGGATTAGAATTAACCATGAAAGTACCTGAAACAACTTCGTTGGATTGTTTGGCTTCATCGTTCGTCATCAAGTAGTTTCGCCCTCTAGCCGACCCCGCCGCCTTCTCAATCTTCTTAACATGATCATTATTCAACTCGGGGCATTCCGGCCTCTTGTGCCCCACTTTACCGCAATTAAAACACGTAACCGTCTTGACCGTGCATTCACGGGCGTAATGACCCGACTTCCCACAATTAAAACAAGTGGGCGCAAAAGTACCCGTGCCACCTTTCTTCACACTATTAACGCTCTCGGTGCCTTTCCTAGACTTCTTGTTTGAGAAATTCGAATAGCTCGAACCTTCAAACTTCCTTTTCGAGAAAACAAAATCACTCTTCCTAGGCACCTCCGGCTCAAAACCCCGAGCCAACTCAAACAATTCATCGAAAGTCTTAGCCATACCCCGGCTAATCTTGCTCTTGTAGTCGGCATTCAAAGTACGATAAAAATCTTTCATAAGCTTATGATCATCACCCACATACTCCGGGCAAAAACGAGTCTTTGCCAAGAATGTAGACTTGAGGGTAACTAAATCCATGGAACCTTGTTGCAAATGATGCAACTCGTCCCGAATTCGATCAAGATCGGATGAAGTTCGGTATTCCTTGAAAAACTCTTTCTTGAACTCCTCCCACGTCAAGCCCATGCATTGCTCCTCGCCATACAAATTGATTTTATCATCCCACCACAACTTGCCTTCTTCACGCAACATGCTAGACCCAAACCTCGCCTTCTTCTCAGGAGGACACTCCGCGGTACGGAAGGCCCCCTCGATGTCCGAAATCCAACAAGTACTTTTCAACGGATCCCTCACCCCATTAAACGTCGGAGGTTGAGTATCCTTAAAATTTTTGTAGTGGAAGTCTCTCTTTCCATCACCCCCTTCACCTCGAGGATAAACGTTTCTAGCATCAAGGGCCTCTTCAATAGTGGCCTTCAATCGTTCATTTATCATTTCGGTCACTTGCCCATCGACCGACTCTTGGAAGACCCTTCGGACATCCGCAAGAAAATCCGATTTCAACTTCTTAAAGACGGCCTCGACCTTGGTCGAGAACTCGGCGTCTTCACTTGTACTCCCGTTTTCATGATCAGGACCGTTTCTCGTCTTCATTCTATAAAACGAATTAGGTTAAACCATGAAACAAAAGGACAATTATACCCAATTACATACGTATACACCACACTACCCCATCTTGCTCAACAATCGTCGTACATTGCTTGTTTGACCCGATTTGCACCCGTAGTAATGGTAGCTAGTCATTACCACGCAAGCACGTCGCGCTAACTCGCTAGTACAACGTCCATCTCGCTTGATGATTGCTAAACACAACACAAACAAATAGCGCATGATTAGTTCACATAAACCTATGCACTAATCATACCGATCCGACCCAAAGTCCTACAAGTCCCGCATAAACACGCACACAAAGTCTAAGTCTAGGCGCCTATCTCAAGTCACCTAAATCCCTTAGACCATGCTCTGATACCACTTGTAACAACCCAAACCGTAACCGACCAAACACGACGAAATTGCAAACAAAAAAAAAAATTTTCTGGTGCAGACCATCTGCGCGGCGCGCCAGATGGCCGCGCGGCGCGCCAATTCACCTGGACAGCCCGCTGTCCCCGGAAGTCTATTTAACGAAAATGATTGACTAGTTCCCGACATTTTTAGCCAAAACGCTTTTAACCATACATTCATATATGTAAAACTAGCACATAACTAAGGTTTGAGCGAGTTTTACAAAGTGGGGCCCACACGTGCCCAAAACGCCACTAAGTTTAAAAATACAATGTTTAATACAAATTAGAGTTTCGACCACGAAAGGTTTATTTGCCAAACGATACAACGAGCATGGTGTTTGGGGTTAAACTACCCAAGTCTCGGTCAAACTCCAAAATCATCACATCCCAAAAGCGTCACTAAACAAGACGGGATCTCTAATCCAACCGGATGCCCTTACCCTTGTCCACACCGGAACCTATAAAAATAGTAAACAACGAGAGGGTAAGCAAAGCTTAGTGAGTAAAACATATATATACATGCATATACAACTTACCCACACGCATCCACGATATCAAATAACACATAACAAATCTCGATAAGCAAGCTAGTATCACCAAACGTATCACTAGCAATAATCATAGCATAAATACTCGTAACAATAATCAAATGCTAGTATGAACAACAATAAATCATGGTTAACCAATCTCTTCGCTAGGGAACGACTTCGCGAAACAAGTCATCGATGTTCATAACATTCGTTAGCTTCCAAAAACGGCTATGGCATGCTAACCCCCCGAGGTGTTCCAAAAACGGCTATGGCATCACCCCTCAAGTGTTCCAAAAACGGCTATGGCATCACTTGCTCAATGTGAGTAGAACACGGCTATTACTCACGCTTTCGTACACCAACACGGCTATGTGTACGGGTAACTCAAATAACAACGTGGGAGTAAAACACGGCTATTACTCGCCACTAAATGCACAAACACGGCTATGTGCCTTAATACAAAACATGGACTAATACGGCTAAGTCCCACAACCTTGGTCACAAAACGGCTATGTGACACCATCAACACGGTACATAAATCATATACATACATATATAGATATTCCACTCACCTTAAACCTTCGGTGATTATTAAACCAAGCTTGAATTCCAAGGTAACGTACCTATTTCACAAGCATATAATTAATCAATCAACTTGGCCTAATCTCATAACACACACCATCCTAGGTCATCTTGACCCATTTTGACACTTAACCCTAATTTGGGTCATTCTTACCAAAAACCCTAACTCTTGGCACTCAAGGCCTTCATACACTTCAAATCACTAGATTTTAACACAAAACACTAACGTTAACCAATCTTGGTCCATTTTGACCCGTTTGACTCAATAAAAGTCAATACACCCATTTTGGGTCATTTATACCCAAATCATACCCATTTACACTTCCCTAAGGCGTTCTAGCAATTATTAGCCAATTAGGGTTTCATAACAACAATTAATACCTTTAAAACCCTAGCTTACACATAATTGAGTCTACATGACCCAATTTACCCAAGAACACCCAATTTACCTACAAATGGGTCTTAGTGTTCATCTTCAACACAAACCCTAACCCATACATGAAAACAAACAAGAATTGAAAGTTAAGGCATACCACAACTATCAAAATGTAGCAATTGACGAGATGAACAACTTTAGAACTTGCGATAAAACTCGAAACGAACTCTTTCACCTTCACAATGAGCTTTCTCTCTCAAGGTTTTTACCTCTCTCTCTAAAATTGATTTGGGGAAGATAAGGTTGGTAAAAGTAGAGTTATGGCTCTACCAAATCTGCTCTCCAAGCCTTTAATCCGGCCCCAAGGTGAATTTACCAAAATACCCACAAAATATCTAATTTAAAAGAAAGGGAGAATCTGCCAGTCATACGGCGCGGCGCGCCACCAATCCGCGCGGCGCGCAACCCTCCCAGTCCAGCTTCTTTTGCCTTTTTTAATATATACAACCAACCCCGATTCGAGTACCGCACAATACACTTATTTACACATATGTACACTTCAATTATTCGGGTCTTACATTGATGTAGAAACGTTGCGAGATTCAAAATACTGATTACTAATTCCCGATAATTGGTATGGCAATTCTCGTTACAAGATGTAGTTGAGTACATGATAGGGTTTCAATGATTATAATGATTTTTCAAAAAATCAAAGATCAATGAAGTTGCTGATAAGTTTACTGCTAATGTGGTGGGATATAAACGGTTCCCTGGTAACGATGACGAAAGGCAACTTATATATCAAGGTTATAATAAGGCTAATTTGAATGAAAGTCAAAGTTAATTTGACGAAGTTGTGATAAAATTGGCTAATTTGAAGAGGAATTGCAAAGTTATTTTCGGTAATAACAACGCCAAAGGAGCTAGCACAGATACGTGTTAAACGTTTACTCAAGTTCCGAGTTTTTTTTTCCAGGTGCATATATATATGCATAAATCTTTTCTTCCGTAGATGAAGTGCGGTTGGTTCATCCTCTCAATTGAGGTGTTTTCAAGAATCATGAAAGGTTTGAATCGCAGATTGTAATCGTCAAGATACAAATGAGATTTAAGATGAAAACAAGTGGCAAACTTGAAGAATTGTTTAGTTTCATATGTTATAATCAATATTTTAATTCATTTTAATTGTCCAATGTTGGCAGTCTACAGTTAGCAGTCCACAATTAGTAATTCACTAATTCATATATACTATTCGAATTAATTAATACGTATCTCAGACTCGATCACAACTCAAAGTATATATATTATTTTGGAATCAACCTCAACCCTGTATAGCTAACTCAATCATTACCGCATATAGAGTGTCTATGGTATTCCAAATAATATATATAGATGCGTTGATATGATATGTCAAAACATTGTATATGTGTCCCGATTTATACGACGATATTTAAAGTGCGTAAAATAAATAACAGAAATTAAATGACGATAAATAAAATTGCGATAAATAAATGTAATAAGGAATTAACAGTTAGCTAGGAACAGTTAGCTAGGATTTTGTTAGCGTGAATTCTTAACAGAATTTCTCATAGTTAATTTGTTTGTTTTTAACAACTTTTATTTTTGTCCAATGTTTTCTTCATTATGCCACTTGTTGGATTCTGATAAGTCAAAATCCAAATATGAAATTGAATGAAAATGGTTATTCTGTGGTGAACGAATTCGTATATCTGTGGATGTAGTAAGATAGTAAATGACTGTTGAATCAGATTCGAAGAATGTACAGTGTAACTGATTAATGTGAAATCTAAATATTCCTCGGGTATTACCTACCCGTTAAAATATTTTCACCATTAACAGTTTGTACGAAAGAATTTTTAATTACAATCTTTATGAAAATATATATACATATATATTTTCTTCAGATGTAATCATGGATTTAATGAGTCAATATGATATTAGACTCATTTGATTTACTTTAGAACAAGGATATATAATCTCTAAAACATTAGTGATTACATAATTGCCATGTCGAATGAAGATAACTGATGTGGAACGATACGTAGTATGATGATTATAATCGAGGTACAGAATGAGATGTTGAGGCATGTGATGTTGAAACTTGAATTGTTGGTGGTACTGTTGGTACCGGTGATGTTGCTGAAGCTGGTAAGTTTTGCACCAAATTTTCCAAATTGATTACTCGATCGCGAAGTTCGTTGACTTCTTCTATTACACCGGGGTGATTGGCGGTCCGGACGAGCGGATGAATAAGATCTAGAATTGTAGATATTACATAATTATTGGGAGCTATTCTGGAAATGAAGGTGAAAATGGTGTTTCGGATAAGTTCGCCGGTAAGTGCTTCGGATTCTTTTCCAAGATATGAATTAGGTTGGTGGAAAGGATCACTTTCTTCTCATCTTCATTAATTTAGTCGACTACGAACCCATCCACAATTCATCCAGAATTGGTGTTGACTGATTTGTTGATCCATTCCGGTTATACTGCTTTCGGAGATCAAGTGTGTTTCCATATCGGAATAGCTGTCGGAATCTGAGGAATTCGAACTAGTTGAGGGATCCATCTCGTACGATCAGATGGAGGATTTTTGATATAAATTAGATTATAGGATGTAGATTAGTATCCGGCAATACATAATTTTCATATGCATATATAATACTAAAATCCCATAAGTTACGGAGGAATCTACGGAAGCTGTCAGGCAAATTCTATAGTAACAGAAACGCTAAGATATGAATTTTGTCTACACACTATCGATGCACTAACTGCAGTAAGACGTATCTAGACTAAGAATGATAAACAGGTAATTTCCGATAAGAAATGATAAGCAAAACTTTTGACATACAGACACGGTCGAAGTCCAGACCCACTAATGCATCTAAACAACTATCAGTTAGACACACTAATGCAAGTCCTGGTTTGCTAAGACCACCACTCTGATACCAACTGAAAGGACCCGTCCTAATCTATCTGGATGAATACATTACATTTGGTTACATCGCGAGGTACTTGACCTCTATATGATATATTTTACAAACATTGCATTCGTTTTTAAAAGACAAACTTTCATTACATCGAAAGTTGACGGCATGCATACCATTTCATAATATATCCAACTATAATTGACTTAATAATAATCTTGAAGAACTCGACGACTCGAATGCAACGTCTTTTGAAATATGTCATGAATGACTCCAAGTAATATCTCTAATATGAGAAAATGCACAGCGGAAGATTTCTTTCATACCTGAGAATAAATATGCTTTCAAGTGTCAACCAAAAGGTTGGTGAGTTCATTAGTTTATCATAATCATTCATT
This sequence comes from Rutidosis leptorrhynchoides, assembly GCF_046630445.1. Taxonomy (NCBI): domain Eukaryota; kingdom Viridiplantae; phylum Streptophyta; class Magnoliopsida; order Asterales; family Asteraceae; genus Rutidosis; species Rutidosis leptorrhynchoides. The sequence continues at coordinate 273,380,982 of NC_092343.1, forward strand.
TTCATCATTTTAATAGACCACAAGATTTTCATTTCTATTTCTCATAAAAATACGTCCCATGCATAGAGACAAATAATCATTCATATGGATTGAACACCTGGTAACCGACATTAACAAGATGCATATAAGAATATCCTCTATCATTCCGGGACATCCATCGGACATGATAAAAATGAATTCGAAGTACTAAAGCATTCGGTACTTTGGATGGGGTTTGTTAGGCCCAATAGATCTATCTTTAAGATTCACGTCAAATAGTAGATCGGTTTACTAATTCTTAGGCTACCAAGCAAAAAGGGGCATATTCGGCTTCGATCATTCAACCATATAATGTAGTTTCGATTACTTGTGTCTATTTCGTAAAACAGTTATAAAAGCAGTGCATGTATTCTCAGTCCCAAAAATATATATTGTAAAAGCATTTAAAAAGGGAGTAATGAAACTCACAATACTGTATTTTGTAGTAAAAATACATATCACGGCATTGAACAACTGAACAATGCAGGGTTGGCCTTGGATTCACGAACCTATATCATTTGTATATTTATTAATATACATATTCATAATCGATAAAATTTATATATATATATAACTTTATTAGTTATATTATTTTTATATTGAATATATATATATATATATATATATATATATATATATATATATATATATATATATATATATATATATATATATATATATATATATATATATATATATATATATATATATATATATATATATATATATATATATATATATATATGTTTTATATTTTGAGTTTGTATATATAAATATTAGTTTTGTTATGTTATATTTATTAAATATTATGTACATATATATATATATTTTTCATTTGTTTGTTAAAATAGTAATTATAATAATACCAAAATAATATTAGTAGTGATTAAAATAATAATAATGATAATACTAGTGTTAATAATAATGATAATAATATTAATGATAGTTTTAATGATAAATCTTATAATAATGATATTAACAGTAGTTTTTAATAAAATGGAAAGTTTACTAATAATGATAATGAAAATAATAATTTTGATAATAATACATAATACTTAATAATTATAATTATTATAACAATCTTATTACTAATGATAATCTTAATAATAATACTTTTGTTAATAATAATAATAATAAGTCTACAATAATACTAATACTAATATTAATCATAGTAATAATAGTTTGTATTGTTTTCATAATAACAAATAATAATAATAACCTTAATCATAATAATATTTATATTGATATTAATAATACTAATAATAACATTAGTAATACTTAATGATGTTACATAATAGTAAAATGATAATAATAATAATCATAATATTACTAATACCTAATAATAATAATAATTGTTAATTACTACTTATATTAGTAATATCAATAACAATAATAATTATAATACTAATATTAATAATAATAACAATAATAATCATAACAATAATAATCATAATAATAATAATAATTATAATAATAATAATTAATATTAATAAGTAATAATAATAATATATTAAAACTACCTCAAAGGAAGGATTTTCCAAAAAAAAAAAACAGCCCATGCCCGGGCTCGAACCTGCAACCTCCTGATCACCCAACATGTGCCTAACCATCCGTCTGTTTTGATTTTTCCTGGATTAATACCCCGATTAAATTATATATCCTATTATTATCTGTGTCACTATTTCTTCTTCTTCATAAAAAAAATTGAATCGACCAACATCATAACAGTTGGGTTATTTATTTGATTTGGGACTTGTATTGATACAGAAAGGATCGATTATAACCCAGGTGTGATGTCAAGGCTTTTTTTTTCTTTTTTTAAATCGCTGTAACAGAAAAAAATGTAGCGAAGAACACTTGAATTGATTTTTGATTTTTAGAATGTTTCAGCTCACGAGTTCAACATGAAATACATTTTAAATCTTTCATAGAAACTATCTGAATAATCAATTTAACTTAAAACAAAGCATAAAATTCGAATTTGATTAAAGAACAAAAGTTGACTTTTTAAATTTTAAACTTTGACTCCATAATTTGAAATGGTTTTGAAGAATTGGATGTTAAGACTTTGCAGAATATTTGAATGAATCAAATCTAACAACTCTGCATTAACAAATTTGAAAATCATTACGAAATCGAGTTTTGGTAAAAAAAATCATACGTACATGGGAAACTAGCTGTGTTCCTCTTTTCTGTTTTAATTTATCATATAAAAACAGCTTTAATTTGGTAAACGATAAAGAAAATGGTGAACTAAATGATTTCCTTCATATCCTAGAGCAATACGGTTGTTTTATAGTCAATTGAGATGTTGACAGGTATCTGCTCGATCCGACAAGAACAAAAGAGAAAAAATAAAAAATAAAAAGAATGATATAGACTTCTAACAGAATTTGGTTTGTATTGCAAATGGAATCAATGACTTTAAGCAAATTGAAAAGATCAGATAAGTATTTGTAACAAATTTTTGTAGTTACCTGAGTTTGATTTACATTTAATAATTATTAATAATAATAAATATATTAATATTAATAATATTACCATTAATAATAATTATAATAATAATAAATAATAATAATGATATTAATTATAAAATTGATAATAATAATAATAATACTATGGATAATAATAATAAATTGTATTTATTTTTATGATAACTATAGAATTAATGATTTTTAATGATAATGGTAATAATAATAATAATAATAATAATAATAATAATAATAATAATAATAATAATAATAATAATAATAGTAATAATAGTTATAGAAATAATAAATGATAAAAATAATTAATAATATCAATAAAAATTATACACATAATAATACTAGAAGTAACATCAAAATAATACTAATAATAATAAGAATAATGTTAAAAGTAATAAAATAATGATAATAAAATTATAAATGGAAATGACAATTTTTAGTAATAATAATAATAATAATCATAATAATAACTAAAATTATAAATTTTACTACTATATATAATAATACTGGTATTAATAATGATTACAATTGATAAGGCTAAAAATGAACACATATTTTACAGCATTATTCCCCAAGAAAGACAAAATTTTAGTTGATATTGTTCGATTTACAAGCACTATTCGTTTAAATATTAAAAAGTGAAGATAAAAGGCAGATTCGACAAATTGAAGACAGAAAGGTCCAAAAAGCTAAAAAGTACAAGATTCAATCAAAAAGGTTCAAATTATTGATGAGGAACGTCTCAAAATAACAAGAGTACAAGTTACAAGACGCAAAGTACACGATATAAAATAGTACGCGAGGACGTCCGAAAATCCGGAACCGGGACCTGAGCCAAGAAGAAACGCCCGACGCAACGGACCAAAAATATCTAGTCTACTATGCACAAGAATATAATATAATATATATATAATTATATATAATTATATATTATATATTATTATTATATTACGTCGGCAAGAAGAAAACAAAGCAATTTGGCTGGATCCAGGGTGGCCATGCGACTCGCATGGCCAGAGGCACAAAATCCATGCGAGTCGCATGGAGTGAAAATGCTGGTCAGGTCCTATATAAAGCCAGTTTTCTGCCGAGTTTTAAACACACAGAAAATATATCTCTCTCTCATATATACGATATATATATATAATTTATATTTTAGATTTTAATTTTAATTTTAATTCTAATAATAAGGGTATGTTAGCGAATGTTGTAAGGGTGTAAGTCGAAATTCTGTCCGTGTAACGCTACGCTATTTTTAATCATTGTAAGTTATGTTCAACCTTTTTACATTAATGTCTCGTAGCTAAGTTATTATTATGCTTATTTAAAACGAAGTAATCATGATGTTGGGCTAATTACTAAAATTGGGTAATTGGGCTTTGTACCATAATTGAGGTTTGGACAAAAGAACGACACTTGTGGAAATTAGACTATGGGCTATTAATGGGCTTTATATTTGTTTAACTAAATGAAAGTTTGTTAATGTTAATATAAAGATTTACAATTGGGCGTCCCTATAAATTACCATATACACTCGATCGGACACGATGGGCGGGGTATTTATATGTACGAATAATCGTTCATTTAACCGGACACGGGAATGGATTAATAGCCACTAGAATAATTAAAACAGGGGTGAAATTACATTCAAGGGTAATTGGTGTAATTGTTAACAAAGTAGTAAAACCTTGGTTTACACGCAGTCGATAACCTGGTGTATTCATTAAACAAAGTATTAAAACCTTGTTACAATTCGAATCCCCAATTAGTTGGAATATTTAACTTCGGGTATAAGAATAATTTGACGAGGACACTCGCACTTTATATTTATGACTGATGGACTGTTATGGACAAAAACCAGACGGACATATTAAGTAATCCAGGACAAAGGACAATTAACCCATGGGCATAAAACTAAAATCAACACGTCAAACATAATGATTACGGAAGTTTAAATAAGCATAATTCTTTTATTTCATATTTAATTTCCTTTATTTTATATTTAATTGCACTTCTAATTATCGCACTTTTATTTATTGTTATTTAATCGCACTTTTAATTATCGTACTTTTTAATTATCGCAAGTTTATTTTATCGCACTTTTATTATTCGCAATTTCATTATCGTTATTTACTTTACGCTTTAATTTAAGTCTTGTATTTATTTTATATTTTACATTAGGTTTTAACTGCGACTAAAGTTTTAAAATCGACAAACCGGTCATTAAACGGTAAAAATCCCCCTTTATAATAATAATATTACTTATATTTTTATAAAAGTAAACTAATATAGCGTTGAGCTTTGTTTAAAGATTTCCCTGTGGAACGAACTGGACTTACTAAAAACTACACTACTGTACGATTAGGTACACTGCCTATAAGTGTTGTAGCAAGGTTTAAGTATATCCATTCTATAAATAAATAAATATCTTGTGTAATATTGTATCGTATTTAATAGTTTTTCCTAGTAAAATATAAAGCTATTTTATATACACCTCGCATAACATCTAGTATTTTTGGCGCCGCTGCCGGGGAACGAAGAAGCGAAACGCCATATTTTTAAATTTTAAGTTATAATTTGTTTTTGTAAAATTTATATTTTTGTTTAAAAAATTAAAAATATAAAAAAAAAAACTTTTAAAATCGAAAAAAAAAAAAATATATTTTAAAGTGTATTTTAATTTTTTCTTTATTATTTACAAAATATTAAAGTATTTGTATTTTCTTTTAGTATTTTATTAAGTTTTTAGTTAAATTATATATTTATATCTTATATTATAAAACTGAAAATATAAAATAAATTTTAAAAATCACGTGACCTGTCAAATTGAACCTGTCAATTGAACCAGTCCAGTTCAGTCATGCGACTCGCATGACCCACCGGCTTATTTCATGCGACTCGCATGAGGGGTCTGACAAGGCCACAAACTTACCCTAAAAACGCATTTATTACGCGTATTAATTTATTATTATTAATTAAACCCTAATCTTATTATTATTATTATAATTAAGTTTTTAGTTTATTTTATTTATATTACTTTTAAACTAGTTTTATTTATTATAAACTTAATACTTTTATTATAAAATATAAAAATAATATTTTTATAAAAATTGTACTTTTTACAACTTTTTGTATATTTTTATATTTTGTCCCTTTTTAATCGTTGTAGCGTAATATTTGTATTTTTTAGCTCATATTTAATTTTAAACTCAGTTTTTGCTATAGTTATTTTTACTCCTAGAATTTTTAGGATTGCCGTAAAATCCCTTAAGTGCCTATTCCTTAGACTAAGTTTTAGGTGCTTTAGAATTTTGCGACGCCTTTTTAAGTTTTAGTTTCTTTTTAAGTTATTTCCATTTGGGATTTAGTTTTTCCTGTAAGCTTTAATATTTTTAGACACCTTTTACTATGTATCAATTATCATTCCAATTAGTAATTTCAATTTGCGATTATAATTTTAAGTTAGTTGTAGTAATAAGGTTAGGTTAGTCAAGTATTTTTAAGTTTTTATAAGTTTCTTTTATTTTTCCGTCACCTTTTATTTTTCAACCATTATTTTTCCTTTTTCGACCTTTTTCGACGAACTCTTTTTCTTTCTTATTTCTCGCTATTCTAGTTTTAGGACTTAGAATTTTTTTTTTTTTTCTACTTCTTATCTAAATTTCTTAAAATTACGAAAATTTATTTTAAGTGGTTAAATTAATAGACATCAAAATTTTCTGGTTCGTAGTAATAGTTGGATTTGTACGTGGACCGGGTTATTGGAGCCAAACAGTCCTCAATTATATTGAGACCAAACGAATCCTGCCCCTCTGCTGCATCTTTTGGCTATTCGAAACGTGGGCAAAATCAGAAAAGTCTATTGATTGGATAACTTATTATAATTTTTCTTTCCTTTTAAAAACTAATAGGATATTCAGTGAATGCACCGAGCAAGATGTTCACCACCTTTTGTACGTTCACCACCTGTAACTAGATCAAGACATTTAGCAAATATAACCGCCGTTGATTTTTCTTTAGAATCGTCATCCAGTCGACCAAGTACTTCAGTTCAAATTTCCGATAATCCATTTTTTGAACCCAACCTCACAATTGAGAATCCGGAGAATATTCAGGAACGATTCGTAGATCCTGAACCATTAAACTTTCCTCCGGAGCCACCAATCATTCAAACAGAGATTGTTGAGGAACGAACCATTAAATCAGAATCATCTAGTGATACCGATTCAACAAATTCAATTATGGAGAATCTGGAACCTTTAAGTATGGAAGACCGAATGAGAGCTAAACGCACTGGCCAAGGTCACGCAATTACTCATCCAGACATTAATGCGCCAGATTATGAAATCAAAGGATAAATTCTACACATGGTGACTAATCAATGCCAATTTAGTGGTTCGCCGAAGGAAGATCCAAATGAACATCTACGTACCTTTAATAGGATCTGCACACTATTTAAAATCCGAGAAGTGGAGGATGAACAGATATATCTCATGTTATTTCCCTGGACTTTAAAGGGAGAAGCCAAAGATTGGTTGGAATCGTTACCTGAAGGGGCGATCGATACATGGGATGTTTTAGTTGACAAATTTCTTAAACAATTCTTTCCTGCATCTAAAGCCGTAAGACTTCAAGCAGAAATTGTTACGTTCACACAGAAGCCAAATGAAACTCTATATGAGGCATGGACAAGATATGGAAAATTGTTAAGAGGATGTCCGCAACATGGTTTAGACACCTGTCAAATAGTACAAATATTCTACCAAGGATGCGACATCACTACAAGAAAAGACATAGATATAGCAGCTGGTGGTTCTATTATGAAGAAAACCGAAACTGATGCTTACAAAATTATTGATAACACTGCTTCCCACTCACATGAGTGGCACCAAGAAAAAGATATCATTAGATCATCTAAAGCAGCTAGAGCCGATTCTAGCCATGACTTAGATTCCATTTCCGCAAAGATAGATGCTGTAGAGAGACGAATGGAAAAGATGACTAAGGATATTCACTCAATACGAATTAGTTGTGAGCAGTGTGGAGGACCACATTTGACAAAAGATTGTCTCAGTATTGAATTAACAATGGAACAAAGAGAGAATATTTCATACATAAACCAAAGGCCTGGAAATAATTATCAGAATAATTATCAACCGCCAAGACCGATTTACAATCAAAACCAAAATTATAACCGAAATGTTCCATACAACAACCAACAAGGTCCTAGCAATCAACAAGTATCCAATAATACTTACAATCAGCAAAGACCTAATTTTCAAAACAAACCACCACAACAAACCGATGATAAAAAGCCGAATTTAGAAGATATGATGACGAAGCTAGTTGAAACTCAAACACAGTTTTTCACATCTCAGAAACAAACCAATGAACAAAATGCTCAAGCATTTAGAAATCAACAAGCTTCTATTTAAAATCTGGAACAAGAAGTAAGTAACCTAGCAAGGTTAATAGGTGAAAGAAAACCGGGAAGTCTACCTAGTGATACAAATGCTAACCCCCGGAATAAAACAGCTAAAGCCATTACCACAAGAAGTGGTACAACACTTAAACCACCTGAAATACCTGTAACTTCTGATGAAACTATTCCTACTCCACAAGAACCACAACCTGATCAAGATAAGGAAAAAGAACCGGTAGTTGAAAAGATTAATGAAGATAACACAGCTAAGGATAAACCTTATGTTAAACCATATCAACCACCACTTCCTTATCCGAGTAAAATGAAGAAAGAAAAACTTGAAGCCGAGCAATCCAAATTCTTGGATATGTTTAAACAGATAAATGTAAATCTTCCTTTCATTGATGTGATTTCAGGAATGCCTAGATATGCTAAATTCTTGAAAGATCTAATCTCAAATAGAAAGAAAATGGAAGAACTCTCGGCTGTTACTATGAATGCTAATTGTTCAGCAGTGCTGTTGAATAAGATACCAGAAAAACTATCTGATCCAGGAAGTTTCACAATTCCATGTTTTCTGGGTAGTCTTAGTTCAATAGAAGCATTGGCAGACTTAGGTGCTAGTATAAATCTAATGCCGTATTCACTATACGCTAAACTAGACCTTGGAGAATTGAAACCAACAAGAATAAGCATACAACTAGCCGATAGATCAATAAAATATCCTAGAGGGATAATGGAGAACATGCTAGTTAAAGTTGGTACTTTAGTATTTCCAGTAGATTTTGTTGTTTTGGACATGGAAGAAGATTCTCAAGTTCCTCTCATATTAGGAAGACCATTCTTAAACACGGCTAAAGCAATGATAGACGTGTTCGGTAAGAAACTGACCTTAAGTATAGAGGATGAGAGTGTTACCTTTTCAGTTGATAGAGCAATCCAACAACCACAATCTGCAGATGATACATGTTATTATATTCAAACTATAGATGCACATGCAGAATTATTAGAAGAATTTCCAGAATTACAAGGAACGGGAGAATGTTCTTTAGGAGAAGGTAATGAACCAATTGATGAAGCTGAAATGTTAGCTACACTTATAGCTAATGGATATGAACCAACAACAGAAGAAATTCAAATGCTAAAAGAAGAAGACAGATATCGATACAAATCATCGATAGAAGAACCTCCGAAATTAGAGTTAAAGCCACTTCCAAACCATTTGGAATACGCTTATTTACATGGTGAATCTGAATTACCTGTAATAATATCGTCTTCTCTTACTGAAAATGAAAAATCTCAACTCATTTCTGTGTTGAAAGCTCATAAACCAGCCATTGCATGGAAGATTCATGATATTAAAGGAATAAGTCCTTCGTATTGCACACATAAAATCCTTATGGAAGAAGGTCATAAAACGTATGTGCAACGCCAACGAAGACTAAATCCTAATATGCAAGATGTAGTTAAGAAAGAGATTATTAAACTGCTAGATGCAGGTTTGATATATCCAATTTCTGATAGTCCATGGGTAAGCCCAGTTCAATGCGTACCTAAGAAGGGTGGCATGACTGTCATTACAAATGAGAAAAATGAGCTTATTCCTACTAGGACTGTAACAGGATGGCGTGTGTGTATTGATTATAGAAAATTAAATGACACCACCAGAAAAGATCACTTTCCCTTACCTTTCATAGATCAAATGTTGGAAAGATTAGCCGGAAATAGTTACTATTGTTTTCTAGATGGATTTTCCGGATATTTTCAAATTCCAATAGCACCCGAGGATCAAGAGAAAACAACATTCACGTGCCCTTATGGTACTTTTGCCTACAAACGCATGCCATTTGGACTTTGTAACGCCCCTGCAACCTTTCAAAGGTGCATGATGGCGATTTTTCATGACATGATAGAAGAATGCATGGAAGTTTTCATGGATGACTTTTTAGTCTTCGGTGATACATTTAAATCATGTCTAGTTAATCTGGAACGAATGCTAATTAGATGCGAAAAATCAAATCTAGTACTTAATTGGGAGAAATGCCATTTCATGGTTAAAGAAGGCATCGTTCTTGGACATAAAATTTCAAAAGAAGGAATTGAAGTGGATAGAGCTAAAGTAGATGTAATTGCTAAACTTCCACATCCCACCAATGTTAGAGGAGTTAGGAGTTTTCTAGGGCATGCCGGTTTTTACCGACGTTTCATAAAAGATTTTTCTAAAATTGCCACTCCTATGAATAAACTTCTAGAAAAGGATGCGCCATTCATCTTTTCAGATGAGTGTATCAAATCTTTTAATATTCTTAAAGAGAAACTCACTAATGCGCCGATCATGATAACACCAAATTGGAATCTACCATTTGAACTAATGTGCGATGCAAGTGATTTTGCAATGGGAGCCGTTTTAGGACAAAGGATTGAAAAACGATTTCAACCTATATATTATGCTAGTAAGACATTACAAGGAGCACAAACGAACTATACAACTACTGAAAAAGAACTCCTTGCTATTGTCTTTGCTTTTGACAAATTTCGATCATATCTCGTTCTAGCAAAAACGGTGGTCTATACCGACCATTCTGCTCTTAGATACCTATTTTCAAAACAAGATGCTAAACCAAGATTAATCCGTTGGATCTTACTCTTACAAGAGTTCGATATTGAAATCCGAGATAAAAGAGGAGCAGAAAATCTCGCCGCTGATCATCTTTCTCGTCTTGAAAATCCTGAGTTAGAAGTTCTAAATGAATCGGCCATACAAGACAACTTTCCTGATGAATATCTATTGAAGATAGATTATAAAGAAATCCCATGGTTTGCAGACTATGCAAACTACTTAGTTTGTGGATTCCTTGAAAAAGGATTATCGTACCAAAGACGAAAGAAATTCTTCAGTGATATAAAACACTATTTCTGGGAAGATCCACATCTGTTTAAAAGTTGTCCCGATGGAATAATACGCCGATGTGTATTTGAAGATGAAGCTAGTAAAATTTTAAACCATTGTCACACAGGACCAACAGGAGGGCATTATGGGCCTCAACTAACAGCAAGAAAAGTTTATGAAGCTGGATTCTATTGGCCTACAATTTACAAAGACGCACACCTTCTTTGCAAATCCTGTGATGCTTGTCAAAGGGCCGGAAAAATAAGTCAACGTGATGAAATGCCACAAAATGTCATCCAAGTATGTGAAGTATTTGACATTTAGGGTATTGACTTTATGGGTCCATTTCCAAAATCTCATAATAATTTATATATACTCGTAGCCATTGATTATGTATCTAAATGGGTGGAAGCACAAGCTCTCCCAACTAACGATGCACGAGTTGTAGTCAACTTTTTAAAACGTCTTTTTGCAAGGTTTGGAACACCGAAAGCTTTAATAAGTGATCGGGGTACTCATTTCTGTAATAATCAACTTGAGAAAGTTCTTAAAAGATATGGAGTAACTCATAAAATCTCCACCGCATATCATCCACAAACAAGTGGACAAGTTGAAAATACCAACCGAGCTTTAAAACGTATTCTAGAGAAAACCGTAGGATCAAATCCGAAGGAATGGTCCATTAAATTGGAGGATGCACTCTGGGCTTTTAGAACAGCCTACAAAACTCCAATTGGAACCACACCTTTTAGACTTGTTTATGGAAAAACATGTCATCTTCCAGTAGAAATTGAACACAAAGCATTTTGGGCTTTGAAGACATGTAATCTTGATTTACATGAAGCCGGACGTCTACGATTAAGTCAACTAAACGAATTAGAAGAATTAAGACATGAAGCATACGAAAATTCGTTAATCTATAAAGAAAGAACGAAGAAATGGCATGATAAAAGAATCAGAAGTTCAAAAGAATTTAAAGAAGGAGACAGAGTTCTTCTTTTCAATTCACGATTCAAGCTATTTCCTGGAAAATTGAAATCAAGATGGTCTGGACCATTCATAGTCAAAAGAGTTTTCCCATACGGAACGATAGAATTAATAAATTCAAATGGGATTGAATTTAAAGTTAATGGTCACAGAGTTAAACATTACATACATGGTCCGATGGAAGTCGACAACGAAGTTAATCACAATTTCGACACCACAGCTAACTAAGTGTGGGGAGAATCAAGTCTTTAAAGGATAATATATATTTCTGTTAGAGTTAGATTGTCTGTTTTCGTGTAGTTCTCGAAAATGGAACACGTATGGTCTTTCCCTAGCAGACCCTAAAGAACTATTCTTCTCCCCCCATTCTGAATTTTTATTTTTTTTAGGTTTTTACGAAATGAAGACTGCCTGTGAACTAAACCATGGTCTAATGCTACACGCTTTGATCACTAAACGTAATAATGACATACTACCGAGTGAATTAGTATCAGTAATCAGAGAAAGAATGGACGGAGTTAGAAAAGAATCCAGATGCGAAGATAATAAGTTACAATTTGGTAAAGGAAAATCAAAATCCGCAGCGAAAAGAAGAGCACGACACCTAGAAAGATGTCACAAATGCGGAAAATGGTCACATGGAGGTAAATGTTCAAATAATCAAACCTATTCAAATACCGAATTTGTTACTTTATGCAGAGACGGACCGTTCATATGTTTAGAAGAAAAGACACTGAATGCTCGAGGTTACGCCTATGTAGCCATGGAAAACCAATTAAACCGACTATCTTATGAATGGGATAGATCATATAACTAAGAAATCTATTTCACAGGTATGTCTGTACAGTTTTTATTTTTATTTTTATTTTTAACCTTTTGATAATAAACGCTAATTTGTTCGCTAAAAAGTATTAAATTGGTATTGAATAAAATTAGGTTTGGCGACCGAAATTATTGATATCATTCAAAAATTTATTACATCACTGCGAAATTTAACGTTTATTCTTAAGGTATAAATATCTTTAAACAATCAACTCAAAATATTTCAAAAATTCGTCATGAGTTAAATTAGGTCTTGGAACCGAAATTACTTTACCGAAAAGAGGGGCGCATATTTTTGATAATATTTGATTGATTAAAGTGGGATAAAAAGCCAAAAAGATTTTTAATTTTATTTTTACCATGTTTTTAAAATTAATATAAATCTTAAATTAATATTGTAAACTTTGTAAAAACAATATATTTAAAATTATAAATATTTGAAAAAAATTAATATAAGTTTGGTGTGAATTTATAATATGAATTTTTAAATTAAGTCTGGTGTGAATTTTTAAAATATGAATTTTTAATTTTATGCATTTCAAATTTTAAGTTTGGTGTGATTTTTTTAATATTAATTTTGAATTTTATATTTAAATTGTGTGAATTTAAAAACAAAAATTTACTTTATCTCATTAAGTTAAAAATACGATTTTTAAAATTCGTCGTAAGTTGAAGACTAGGTCTTTGAACCGAAATTGCTTTACCCGAGGGAGGGACGAGAACTTTTATTATCATTATTTTTAATCTTATTGATTTAAAGTATGCCAAAAAAAAAAAAAAAAAAAAAATATCTGGAATTTAACCCCATGCGACTCGCATGGGGGAAAGGCTTATACCATGCGACTCGCATGGCTAATAAAAACTGGCCAGGATCAAAATTCCAGTCGATCTGTTTCTTCTCACAATAACACACACAAGCACGAACACACACCCATTCTCTCTCAAATTTTCATCATTTTTCACCAAATTTCTTGCAAAACTTCACAACAATCATGCCTAGATTCAGTAGTCTCAACCCTTTCAGGAGAACGGTAAAGATTTCACCCCTAATCTCTTTAAATTCGAATTATGTGTGTTCTTGAGCCATTTTACCTAATTTAATTTTTGTTAATTTTTAGTGAAATTAGTGTTAAATTAATGTTATATTATGCATGTATATCCTAGAAAGAAGCTATTTAACATGAATTGAAGCTAAAACTTCAAATTTTTAAGAATTTAGGGTTTGTGTTCTTGAGCAATTTGGGGCTTTTTGATATAAACAGGTTATGGCCGATTTTTGTCATGAATTGTTGCTAAATTAAGTAGTGTAACATGTTTAGGTAGTTAATTGATCCAAACTTTGAGCCTAAACATGTTTTTGAGAATTAAAGTGGACTTTTTAAGTCTAAAAATTCATGAACTTGGATAATTTGATATAAAGGCCATTTGAAACTTGTTTCATTGCTAGTAGTGATTATTTTGGCATGTTATTTGAGATAAATGCTTATGAACTTGATGTACATTTTTCGTATATGCTTATTTGACAAAGTGTAGACTTGACAAAAATATGAAAATGAGCACTAGTTTGATTTGAATGCCATGTAACAAGTGTTTAATTGCTATAATGATTATTGTTGACATGTTTAAGAGTTTAAATGTGATAAAACATTGTACACATTTTCGTATGTAAAAGTGTAGAATTGTTATTGTTAAGAAAATGTGTATAAAATGTGTTATGAATTGAACATGTCATCATAATTGTTTCAAGTTATTATTTTGCTAACACTAATGCATATTTGGATGCACAAATTTTGTGTTTAATGTGTTTTGCAGAGAAATACAGATACGGACGGTGCATCATCGTCCAGACAACCAGAGCCCGAACCAGAAATGTTTTATGAACAAGAACAACATATGCAACAAGAAGAAGAACAACATGAGGATCAACATATTCCATATCACGATCAAGATCAATTATTCATGAATCAGTTTCGTCAATTCGCTCCACATCAAATGATTCTGAGCTTAGACATTAATGAAGATCAGTTACACCCAAATCTGAGATTTGATCGATGTTGGATAGAGTATCCAGATTATCAAAAGAACATGCACATTCTCTACTTTAAGGTTGTTGAAATGCCAAGGGCAATTGACTGGGTACCTTTGGAAACAGTTAACCTTGCCGAACCGATTCGGGAATTATTGGTGCAAAGGTATGGTAATTCTCAGTTTAACGATTGGATGCGCCTATTTTCCATTCATAGAACCATATATAGGGAATGGTGTATAGAATTACTTAGTACTATTAAGTTAAACAGTGATGTTAGGAGGATAGATGATAGAAGCTTTATTAGATTTCTGTTAGGTGGACGCATGTACAGAATGTCCATGATAGATTTAGCCAGGGCCTTACAGATTTACACCCCTGCTGAACTTTTGAGCCCCGACTGTAATAGCCTGATTGCCCAAGGAGAAAGGATAGATAGGGAATTTGATATTAACGCCGTCTGGAGGCGTATGTCCCACTTTAATGAATTTCACGCCAGTGGAAATCATACATACTTAGATATAGATAGAGCTGAACTCCGGGTGATTCATAGATTCTTAGCAAACACAATTACACAAAGGGGTAAGAATAAGGAGAAATTGACCGTAAACGATTTGTTCTACCTCAAGTGTATTAGAGACCCGAGGAGTTTCGTTAACATTCCCTATTGTGTTGGTTATTATCTCGCTAATGTAGTTTCGGGGATGAAATCGGGGAGTATTATAGGTGGTGGTATTTTCATTACTCTCATTGGAGAGTATTTAGGTGTGGATAAGCACCAAGGGGGTCCAATGAACGAAATAGAGGACGAAGGTGAAACTATAAGTTCAAACCTTTATCACGGTGCAAGGGTATTATTGATGAGACGTGGTCGGGTATATCGATACGAGGGACCTCAGCGACAAGTAGAAAGAGGTTCGGATGACGAAATGGAAGAGGCGAACAACATTATAGGAGTTGTTCGGGAGACTGCTCTTGATTTAGGCGTTCGTATGGAGGATGAATACATGACGAACTATGATAGGCATATGCAGTACGAGGCATGGCAACGTCGGAATGACTACGAGCATTCCCGGCAACGAGAGCATGGCCGATGGGATTATCATCAGCGCCAAATTATAAGCCAGTTGCAGCCTGGCGAGATGTATTATCCGACCCGACCCGCATACTATCCTGCACATCAGCCAGAAATGAGACCACCTTATGATTTATATGATTATGACGCATCATACCAGTTTACCTATCAACAGCCATGGAACCCGGACGCGAACATGAATTGGGATCCATATCCTAATTTTCCTCCTAACCCGCCTCCTGATGAGTAGAGATAAGTTGGTAATTTTTATTTTTATTTTAAACACTTAACATTTTATTACGTTTATGTAATGTTTGATATTCTTATTATTATTGTGTACTAATATTTTTCTTATACTTTGAAAGTGGGATGCCAAAGTTCCATTTCAAATTACATGTATGATTATATTTGTATTGTATGTATTCTATTTTATGCACAAAACAGGGTAAAACAACGCGTTTTCAAAGACTGGCATTAAGTTCAGCAAAAGCAAGTAATTTTTGACGACAATGATGCAAAATATATGTGAAATAACAACAAGACGGAATGAACAAATGACGTGCACCATTTATCATTCAAACAATCAAACGACAATATGTTTGAAACTTTGGTAAAATTTAATCATTTTTCTGCGATAATCACCCTCAATAATTTAAATTATTTCTGATTTCTTGCAAATGAGGGCATTGCAAGATCTTAAGTGTGGGAAGGGGTTAAATTCTTTCGGATTTTAAAATTTTTTTTAAACACTTGGTTACCATTAAAAATGCTAGTAACGCAGTAGTTGTGTTAGAATCTAGTGCTCTCCGATAACAAGGAACAGCCCTAGTCTTATATACTGACTACCCACTTCTAGTAAATTTTTCAAAATTTTTAACAAAATGGATTCAAAATCATGTTTATACATATTTATGAACGATTAAAACTAGGTCATTGAGCCGAAATTATCGTTACCTCGGAAAGGACATAAATTGAGAAACAACCAAATCGTTAGAATTCATTTAATAAGAATGGAATAGAAGAGAAAAAGGCAAAGAAAAATATAAATAAAAGCCAAGTGTGGGAAAAGTTTGCCAAGTTATTCAAAACATATCACATATTTTTGTACAAACAATTGAAAATACTTTTGTTTTGAACAATAATCAAATGTTTTACCCGATGAAAGAAAAGAAAAGCTGGATCTACACGATGAATCAATTCCATCATTAGAAGGAAGTAAAGTCTTCCGAAAAAGACACGCGCTTCTTGATTTAGGTCATGAAGTTGTCGTCCAGACCAGCTGTAGGTTGACGAAAAATCTAGAAAAGTCATCTCTAAAATCAGCAGGAAATTCACGGACCTCAGCATCAAACAGGGTCGCCAAGTGGTCAGATTTATCCTAACCATGAGAAGGATTTATCTCGTACAATGGGGAGGCACCGTGCAAATTAGCTTGATAAGACTAATGAATCAGATCCCCAGAAAGGATAATCTCCTCAAAGATTAAAAATCAGCTTTTAAGACTGATATTACTCAATCCTTGAGATTGACCTTAAAGATTGAGAATTCAAACTCATGGAATTCAATGATATCTAAACTCGAGCTTGAACGAGAAAATATTTTGATCAAAATTACAAACCAATTTGTTTTCTGAAAATCCATTTTCAATGCGTTCATTACCATTGAACGTAAAATCCTAGGAATTCACCTGGAATTCATTAGGTCACCTGAACCAAATCGGGTGTCAACCGTAAGAACGGTGGTTGCATAGCATGGTCGGAGACAGGACCTTGTGCCAGACCGAAAAATTATAGGATGATCTTTACTATTGCTCCTACCAAGGATAGTTCTAGCATCCGACACGTTAAAAAGACCATAATCATATGCATGTCACTGGACATTGCCTTAACAGTTTCTTGTTCATCGCTTTCCTTTACAACCGGACGGTAGTTTACCGAAAGGTAATATACGGAACAAGTAAACTGGATGTGTGCTTTCCGATACAGGGATAGCAGTGGATTACACGAGCCTAAAAGTTTTAGCCAAAATATTGATCCACAGATATATTTTGCAACACCGATGATGGATCAAATCAGAAAACTTGTCTAGGGTAAAATCTAGCTTGAATTTTCAAAAGATCAAATGTTTTCATAAAGATCCAATTTCCTTAAGGATCTAAATTTTTATAGTCATGTGGGACTGTAAACCACCTTTCAAATGTGCACTTTGCTTTGGAAACCGAAAGTAAATCGGCTATTTGATTGCAAGTGTCGTTGACCTAAACCCGAGGCAACTATAAAAGACACACCCACCTTTAAACCACATCGTTACTATCATTGTTTATACCGCTGTATTGAAGTCACTTATGTACAAAGTGTGAAGAATAAAGAAGTGATTCAAGTGTTTCAAGACTATATTGCTTGAGGACAAGCAACGCTTAAGTGTGGGAATATTGATAAGGCTAAAAATGAACACATATTTTACAGCATTATTCCCCAAGAAAGACAAAATTTTAGTTGATATTGTTCGATTTACAAGCACTATTCGTTTAAATATTAAAAAGTGAAGATAAAAGGCAGATTCGACAAATTGAAGACGGAAAGGTCCAAAAAGCTAAAAAGTACAAGATTCAATCAAAAAGGTTCAAATTATTGATGAGGAACGTCTCAAAATAACAAGAGTACAAGTTACAAGACGCAAAGTACACGATATAAAATAGTACGCGAGGACGTCCGAAAATCCGGAACCGGGACCTGAGCCAAGAAGAAACGCCCGACGCAACGGACCAAAAATATCTAGTCTACTATGCACAAGAATATAATATAATATATATATAATTATATATAATTATATATTATATATTATTATTATATTACGTCGGCAAGAAGAAAACAAAGCAATTTGGCTTGATCCAGGGTGGCCATGCGACTCGCATGGCCAGAGGCACAAAATCCATGCGAGTCACATGGAGTGAAAATGCTGGTCAGGTCCTATATAAAGCCAGTTTTCTGCCGAGTTTTAAACACACAGAAAATATATCTCTCTCTCATATATACGATATATATATATAATTTATATTTTAGATTTTAATTTTAATTTTAATTCTAATAATAAGGGTATGTTAGCGAATGTTGTAAGGGTGTAAGTCGAAATTCTGTCCGTGTAACGCTACGCTATTTTTAATCATTGTAAGTTATGTTCAACCTTTTTACATTAATGTCTCGTAGCTAAGTTATTATTATGCTTATTTAAAACGAAGTAATCATGATGTTGGGCTAATTACTAAAATTGGGTAATTGGGCTTTGTACCATAATTGAGGTTTGGACAAAAGAACGACACTTGTGGAAATTAGACTATGGGCTATTAATGGGCTTTATATTTGTTTAAATAAATGAAAGTTTGTTAATGTTAATATAAAGATTTACAATTGGGCGTCCCTATAAATTACCATATACACTCGATCGGACACGATGGGCGGGGTATTTATATGTACGAATAATCGTTCATTTAACCGGACACGGGAATGGATTAATAGCCACTAGAATAATTAAAACAGGGGTGAAATTACATTCAAGGGTAATTGGTGTAATTGTTAACAAAGTATTAAAACCTTGGTTTACACGCAGTCGATAACCTGGTGTATTCATTAAACAAAGTATTAAAACCTTGTTACAATTCGAATCCCCAATTAGTTGGAATATTTAACTTCGGGTATAAGAATAATTTGACGAGGACACTCGCACTTTATATTTATGACTGATGGACTGTTATGGACAAAAACTAGACGGACATATTAAGTAATCCAGGACAAAGGACAATTAACCCATGGGCATAAAACTAAAATCAACACGTCAAACATAATGATTACGGAAGTTTAAATAAGCATAATTCTTTTATTTCATATTTAATTTCCTTTATTTTATATTTAATTGCACTTCTAATTATCGCACTTTTATTTATTGTTATTTAATCGCACTTTTAATTATCGTACTTTTTAATTATCGCAAGTTTATTTTATCGCACTTTTATTATTCGCAATTTCATTATCGTTATTTACTTTACGCTTTAATTTAAGTCTTGTATTTATTTTATATTTTACATTAGGTTTTAACTGCGACTAAAGTTTTAAAATCGACAAACCGGTCATTAAACGGTAAAAATCCCCCTTTATAATAATAATATTACTTATATTTTTATAAAAGTAAACTAATATAGCATTGAGCTTTGTTTAAAGATTTCCCTGTGGAATGAACCGGACTTACTAAAAACTACACTACTGTACGATTAGGTACACTGCCTATAAGTGTTGTAGCAAGGTTTAAGTATATCCATTCTATAAATAAATAAATATCTTGTGTAAAATTGTATCGTATTTAATAGTTTTTCCTAGTAAAATATAAAGCTATTTTATATACACCTCGCATAACATCAACAATAATTTTAGTAATTATATGTATCTAATTATATATATATATATATATATATATATATATATTAATAATACTGATAATAATAATAATAATAATGAAAGTAATAACATTAATATAACAACTATAGTTTAACTTGTAATTTACTACATTAATATTACATATTGCTAATTATGTAATATTTAATAATTATATAATACATATAATATTTATATCTTTTGTATGTATTCAAATATACATATCATAATGTAACGACCCGTCAAAATCGCTATTGACGCGGCACGTTAATCATTGATTCCACAGTGAGGTTTTGACCTCTATATGATACGTTTTGATAAAATATTGCATTCATTAAAATAAGTGACTTTCTAAACATAGAAAGTTATAAACATGTGAGCGAGTGCTTAGGTATAAGCAAAACCCCGAAATACATAAGTCTTTAATTTACAGGTTGACATCACAGTCCAGTTATTTATTACACAACGCAGTTTTATTTTGAATGCAATAAACTTTGTACAAAGCATGAGAGACTCCATGCAGGCAACAAGCACATCACAGCGGAAGCATTCTAAGGACCTGAGAATAAAACATGCTAAAAAGTCAACACGAATGTTGGTGAGTTATAGGTTTAATTGCTCGAGTCATAAACATATATAAAGATAGACCACAAGATTTCATCAAAAGTTTATCAATAGATTCTACGTAACAGAGCACCCTGGTAACTAAACTTAATGCTATAGTAATAATTACCCCATTCGTTTTAATACACGCAAACCAACGTGTCTTAAACTCAAATAACATACATCCGTTAAAAGGCTAGCGCTCTAGCTCGGACGGGGATGTCAAGCCCTATGGATCCATATACAATTATTCGCGCCCACCAGTACATATCCTATGTACTGGCAGCTACTAGTTACCAAAGCTAAGGGATTTTTGGTTTAACTCAGTGTAGAATTTAGTATGTACTTGTGTCTTATCGTGTTTAAAATAAATTGCATGTATTCTCAGCCCAAAAATATTTAAAGTATTTAAAAAGGGAGACTATAACTCACAGTTCAATATTGCGATTCAATATTGTAGGCAAATTGCGTAGACGTAATGATGGTAGACGACTGTATGGTTGGTCTTGGATTCAAGAACAATACCCCGAACAATACCCAATATTTCCTTATTTTAAAACGGTTTGAAACCCGAATTAAAAATACCCTCGAATATACTTTATTATTATTAAACTTAAAATTAAAATTATAATTATAATTATAAATATAAAATTTACGTACATAAATATTTATGAAAAATTTCGTCGAGCAAAAATGACCTTTTATAGTACTTTTCGATTTACTGTAGCTCATGCGATCGCATGAGTTTTCAGTATTTTTGCCATGCGATCGCATGGCCGCCTTTTCTGTTTTTGTTTGCTAGTTCGTCGACGTCAAATAGTGTTACTATAGCAAATAGTGTTTACTGTATCAATAGTGTTTTACTGTAGCAAATAGTGTTTTTACTGTAGCAAATAGTGGTTTATTGTAGCAAATCACTGTAGCACTGTAGCAAAATACGGTTTCACTATAGCAAATAGTGTTTTACTGTAGCAAATTGTGTTTTACTGTAGCAAAGTAATTTTTACTGTAGCAAATAGGGTTTTACTGTAGGAAAGTCGTTTTTACTTGTACATATATATATACATACATATAATTGTTCATGAATCGTCGAGAGTAGTCAAAGGTAATTGTATATATGTAACAGTTCTAAAATTTTGAGACTCAATCTAATAGACTTTGTTTAACGTGTTAAAATAATAAATCGTATAGAGAATTGGTTTAAATAAGTCAAAAATTTTCGGGTCATCACAGTACCTCCCCGTTAAAGAAAATTTCGTCCCGAAATTTTGAGTAGTACCTGTTTCATGAGCGATATCAGTGAACAAATGTGGATACTTTTGCTTCATCTGATCTTCACGTTCCCAAGTAAACTCGGGTCCTCGTCTTGCATTCCAACGAACCCTAACTATCGGTATTTTGCTTTGTTTTAATTGTTTGACCTCACGGTCCATGATTTCAACAGGTTCTTCTATAAAATGGAGTTTATCTTTGATTCGTATTTCGTCAAGAGGAATTACGACATCTTCTTCAGCTAAACATTTCTTCAAATTTGACACGTGAAATGTGTCGTGAACACTACTAAGTTCTTGCGGTAGCTTTAATCGATAAGCAACTGCTCCAATTCTTTCGGTGATTTCAAAGGGTCCTACGTACCTAGGACTTAGTTTTCCTCGTTTACCGAATCGCACAACACCTTTCCAGGGTGACACTTTCAACATGACTTTGTCGCCCACTTGAAATTCTAGCGGTTTTCTTCTTACGTCAGCATAACTCTTTTGGCG
This sequence comes from Rutidosis leptorrhynchoides, assembly GCF_046630445.1. NCBI lineage: Eukaryota > Viridiplantae > Streptophyta > Magnoliopsida > Asterales > Asteraceae > Rutidosis > Rutidosis leptorrhynchoides. Next base: position 273,403,498 of record NC_092343.1, read on the forward strand.
ACTCATGGCCGTTTTCAATCGCTGTTGTATTTGAATGATCTTTTCGGTGGTTTCGTGAATAATTTCTGGTCCAGTAAGTTGTCTTTCTCCTACTTCACTCCAACATATAGGAGATCTGCACTTTCTACCGTAAAGTGCTTCAAATGGCGCTGCGTTTATGCTCGTATGATAGCTGTTATTGTATGAAAATTCTGCCAACGGTAAGTGTCGATCCCAACTGGTTCCAAAGTCAATTACGCATGCCCGTAACATGTCTTCCAATGTTTGTATTGTTCTTTCACTTTGACCATCTGTCTGTGGGTGATAAGCGGTGCTCATATCTAATCGAGTTCCCAATGCTTTTTGTAATGACTCCCAAAAACGTGATGTGAATCGGGTGTCGCGATCAGATATGATGGAGATAGGTACACCATGCCTGAAAACTACTTCCTTCAAATATAGGCGTGCTAATTTCTCCATACTGACTGTCTCCTTTATTGGTAGAAAGTGAGCTGATTTAGTTAGACGATCAACTATCACCCAAATAGTATCATGACTACTTGTAGTCCTTGGCAATTTCGTAATGAAATCCATCGTTATTCTTTCCCATTTCCACTGCGGAATTTCCGGTTGTTGCAGTAATCCTGACGGCTTTTGGTGCTCAGCTTTGACCTTTGCACACGTCAAACATTTGCTATAGTACTTTTCGATTTACTGTAGCTCATGCGATCGCATGAGTTTTCAGTTTTTTTGCCATGCGATCGCATGGCCGCCTTTTCTGTTTTTGTTTGCTAGTTCGTCGACGTCAAATAGTGTTAATGTAGCAAATAGTGTTTACTGTATCAATAGTGTTTTACTGTAGCAAATAGTGTTTTACAGTAGCAAATAGTGTTTTACTGTAGCAAATCACTGCAGCAAACTCGTCGAGAGTAGTCAAAATACGGTTTCACTGTAGCAAATAGTGTTTTACTGTAGCAAATTGTGTTTTACTGTAGCAAAGTAATTTTTACTGTAGCAAATAGGGTTTTACTGTAGGAAAGTCGTTTTTACTTGTACATATATATATACATACATATAATTGTTCATGAATCGTCGAGAGTAGTTAAAGGTAATTGTATATATGTAACAGTTCTAAAATTTTGAGACTCAATCTAACAGACTTTGTTTAACGTGTTAAAATAATAAATCGTATAGAGAATTGGATTAAAAAAGTCAAAAATTTTCGGGTCATCACACATAATAATTATTTATAGAAATCATGTATATTTAAATATATATAGCTCCATTTTAATTTACAACTTATTTATTTTGTATTTTATTTTACATATTTAATTTAAATTATGTTTTATTACTTCTAATTATTATATATCCTCATATATATACATATTTATTTACAAACAATTGTTCGTGAATCGTCAGGCGCAGTCCAAGGTTAACTGAATCCATATAAACAGCTCGAAAATTTTGAGACTCAACATTACAGACTTTACTTATCGTATCGAAATCATATAAGATTAAGTTTAAATTTGGTCGAAAATTTCTGGGTCGTTACAATAATGAAACTCACAATACTTTATTTCGTAGTAGAAATACATATGATGGCATTGAAAAATTGCAAGGTTAGCCTCGGATTCACGAACCTATATTAAATATATATATTTATATGTTGGTCAATATCTGTCTAACAATTTAGGTCAAGTCGTAGTATATCACAATCCTAATGCTCGAGACTAATATGCAAAAGTCAACAAAAGTCAACTTGATCCAAAATGACTTCCAAGATCTATACATGATTATTATATATCTTAAATATAGTCGTTTTATATATTTAACAAATTTTATTCAAGTAAATAATATAAATCATTTATTAATAAATAAAAATTTATATTAAAGTTTATATATAATAAAAATATACCTTTATATTGTAGTGACCCGAACTTTTCCATGTTTATATATATTAATTGAGATTGATATTTACATGATTAAATGTTTCCAACATGTTAAGCAATCAAACTTGTTAAGACTTGATTAATTGAAATAGGTTTCATATAGACAATTGACCACCCAAGTTGACCGGTGATTCACGAACGTTAAAACTTGTAAAAACTATATGATGACATATATATGGTTATATATATAGTTAACATGATATTATGATAAGTAAATATATCATTAATTATATTAACAATGAACTACATATGTAAAAACAAGACTACTAACTTAATGATTTTGAAACGAGACATATATGTAACGATTATCGTTGTAACGACATTTAATGTTTATATATCATATTAAGAGATATTCGTACATCATAATATCATGATAATATAATAATTTAAAATCTCTTTTGATATTATAAACATTGGGTTAACAACATTTAACAAGATCGTTAACCTAAAGGTTTCAAAACAACATTTACATGTAACGACTAACGATGACTTAACGACTCAGTTAAAATGTATATACATGTAGTGTTTTAATATGTATTCATACACTTTTGAAAGACTTCAAGACACTTATCAAAATACTTCTACTTAACAAAAATGCTTACAATTACATCCTCGTTCAGTTTCATCAACAATTCTACTCGTATGCACCCGTATTCGTACTCGTACAATACACAGCTTTTAGATGTATGTACTATTGGTATATACACTCCAATGATCAGCTCTTAGCAGCCCATGTGAGTCACCTAACACATGTGGGAACCATCATTTGGCAACTAGCATGAAATATCTCATAAAATTACAAAAATATGAGTAATCATTCATGACTTATTTAAATGAAAACAAAATAACATATCCTTTATATCTAATCCATACACCAACTACCAAAAACACCTACAAACACTTTCATTCTTCAATTTTCTTCATCTAATTGATCTCTCTCAAGTTCTATCTTCAAGTTCTAAGTGTTCTTCATAAATTCCAAAAGTTCTAGTTTCATAAAATCAAGAATACTTTCAAGTTTGCTAGCTCACTTCCAATCTTGTAAGGTGATCATCCAACCTCAAGAAATCTTTGTTTCTTACAGTAGGTTATCATTCTAATACAAGGTAATAATCATATTCAAACTTTGGTTCAATTTCTATAACTATAACAATCTTATTTTAAGTGATGATCTTACTTGAACTTGTTTTCGTGTCATGATTCTGCTTCAAGAACTTCGAGCCATCCAAGGATCCATTGAAGCTAGATCCATTTTTCGCTTTTCCAGTAGGTTTATCCAAGGAACTTAAGGTAGTAATGATGTTCATAACATCATTCGATTCATACATATAAAGCTATCTTATTCGAAGGTTTAAACTTGTAATCACTAGAACATAGTTTAGTTAATTCTAAACTTGTTCGCAAACAAAAGTTAATCCTTCTAACTTGACTTTTAAAATAAACTAAACACATGTTCTATATCTATATGATATGCTAACTTAATGATTTAAAACCTGGAAACACGAAAAATACCGTAAAACCGGATTTACGCCATCGTAGTAACACCGCGGGCTGTTTTGGGTTAGTTAATTAAAAACTATGAAAAACTTTGATTTAAAAGTTGTTATTCTGAGAAAATGATTTTTATTATGAACATGAAACTATATCCAAAAATTATGGTTAAACTCAAAGTGGAAGTATGTTTTCTAAAATGGTCATCTAGACGTCGTTCTTTCGACTGAAATGACTACCATTACAAAAACGACTTGTAACTTATTTTTCCGACTATAAACCTATACTTTTTCTGTTTAGATTCATAAAATAGGGTTCAATATAAAACCATAGCAATTTGATTCACTCAAAACGGATTTAAAATGAAGAAGTTATGGGTAAAACAAGATTGGATAATTTTTCTCATTTTAGCTACGTGAAAATTGGTAACAAATCTATTCCAACCATAACTTAATTAACTTGTATTGTATATTATGTAATCTTGAGATACCATAGACACGTATACAATGTTTCGACCTATCATGTCGACACATCTATATATATTTCGGAACAACCATAGACACTCTATATGTGAATGTTGGAGTTAGCTATACAGGGTTGAGGTTGATTCCAAAATATATATAGTTTGAGTTGTGATCAATACTGAGATACGTATACACTGGGTCGTGGATTGATTCAAGATAATATTGATCTATTTATTTCTGTACATCTAACTGTGGACAACTAGTTGTAGGTTACTAACGAGGACAGCTGACTTAATAAACTTAAAACATCAAAATATATTAAAAGTGTTGTAAATATATTTTGAACATACTTTGATATATATGTATATATTGTTATAGGTTCGTGAATCAACCAGTGGCCAAGTCTTACTTCCCGACGAAGTAAAAATCTGTGAAAGTGAGTTATAGTCCCACTTTTAAAATCTAATATTTTTGGGATGAGAATACATGCAGGTTTTATAAATGATTTACAAAATAGACACAAGTACGTGAAACTACATTCTATGGTTGAATTATCGAAATCTAATATGCCCCTTTTTATTAAGTCTGGTAATCTAATAATTAGGGAACAGACACCCTAATTGACGCGAATCCTAAAGATAGATCTATTGGGCTTAACAAACCCCATCCAAAGTACCGGATGCTTTAGTACTTCGAAATTTATATCATATCCGAAGGGTGTCCCGGAATGATGGGGATATTCTTATATATGCATCTTGTTAATGTCGGTTACCAGGTGTTCACCATATGAATGATTTTTATCTCTATGTATGGGATGTGTATTGAAATATGAAATCTTGTGGTCTATTATTATGATTTGATATATATAGGTTAAACCTATAACTCACCAACATTTTTGTTGACGTTTTAAGCATGTTTATTCTCAGGTGATTATTAAGAGCTTCCGCTGTCACATACTTAAATAAGGACGAGATTTGGAGTCCATGCTTGTATGATATTGTGTAAAAACTGCATTCAAGAAACTTATTTTGTTGTAACATATTTGTATTGTAAACCATTATGTAATGGTCGTGTGTAAACAGGATATTTTAGATTATCATTATTTGATAATCTACGTAAAGCTTTTTAAACCTTTATTGATGAAATAAAGGTTATGGTTTGTTTTAAAATGAATGCAGTCTTTGAAAAACGTCTCATATAGAGGTCAAAACATCGCAACGAAATCAATTAATATGGAACGTTTTTAATCAATAAGAACGGGACATTTCAGTTGGTATCCGAGCGTTGGTCTTAGAGAACCAGAATTTTACATTAGTGTGTCTTATCGAGTTTGTTAGGATGCATTAGTGAGTCTGGACTTCGACCGTGTTTACTTGAAAAATGATTGCTTAACAAATTTTGTTGGAAACTATATATTTTTAACATGTGAATATTATGTGATATATTAATCTCTTAACGCGTTTGATATTATGTGATAGATGTCTACCTCTAGAACAAGTCCCATTGACTCACCTAATAATAATGAAGAGTCAAATGTAAATTGGAATGATTCGTGGACTGATTCACAAGTTCCCGAAGAGGAACCGGAAGAAGAGTCGGAACCGGAAGAAGAATCGGAACTGGAAGAAGAATCGGAACCGGATGAAGAAATAGAACCGGTGGGGGAAATAATAAAACGGTTAAGTAAAAGAAAATCCTCAACCAATCGACCAAGGTTAATTATGGTCAATGGTGTTTCCGCCAAGGAAGCAAAATATTGGGAGGATTACCAATTCTCCGATGAATCGGATTCCGACGAGAATTCCGATGATGTTATAGAAATTACCCCAACTGAATTTAAAAAGGCAAAAGAAAATAATAAGGGAAAGGGCATAAAAATAGAGAAATCTAATTCCAACCCTGATGAACTTTATATGTATCGTCAACCCCCGAAGTCCTTAAGTTGTAACAATGACCCGGGAACCTCTAAACCACCAGGTTTTTCTAAACCAATGTGGATTACGACGGCTCGTATTAGGGGAACATCATATATCCCTAGAAACTTGGCAAAACGAACCAAAACCGAAGAAGAAGAAACAAGCGAGTCGGAATAAGATAGTTGTATTCGTGTGGTGTAATATATGTAATATAGTGTGCTTATGCTTTATGATATATGTAAAAATTGCTTGTATTAATAAGTATTTTTTTTTTATGAATCTAACTCTTGTCTATTTTACAGTATAAAAACACAAAATGGATAGACAACCCAATATTTTAAGAGACCTACCCGGAGACATGATTGATGAAATCTTGTCTAGAGTCGGTCAGAATTCTTCGGCACAACTATTTAAGGCGAGATCAGTTTGTAAGACATTCGAAGAACGTTCCAAGAATGCCTTGGTTTATAAAAGGCTTTCGTTCGAAAGATGGGGTATATCACATTGGGAAATCCATAAGTTACGATGTGTTTACTTTGACGCATATATTGCGGGGAACCCAAATGCTATTTTACGCAATGGGTTAAGAAATTATTTTGACTCAATATATCCGAATATTGGACTTCGTGATTTAGAAAAAGCGGCTAACATGCAACATAAAGAAGCATGTTATGCTTACGGATTAGTAATGTTCGCTTCTCACCAAAGTGAGAACAAGAACATCGGGCTACAACTATTAAACAAAACGTTCCCACAAGTGACGGAGTCGGTAATTGGGGTAAGAAATGAGGTTTTTAGATTGTTACGGGACTGTTGGACATTACGTAACCCTCGCCCCTTTGACGACGTTACAACACGCTGTCTTATCAACGGCCATAACAGTTATGTTCCACAAGACCAAGGATGGGAAGTAATCCTAGTAAAACCAGAATGCATGACTTGTTTCTGGACGTATGAATTACGTGTCTTTATTGCCTTTGCTGAACGACTTGTGTACTAGCTAGAATTATCTTCACAACCATCTTGTATCAAATTTATTGTGTGCTATATTTCATGCTATATGTAAAATAAGCGGTATTGTAAGTTTGTAAAATATTGTGTAAAAGTTTGAACGCGAAATATTATTATAATCAGTTTTTCATATAGAATTGTAGTAGTTGAATTGTATATTAGCTACTAAGTATGAACTTAACGGGTAGGTACTACCCGAATTTAAACTTATAAAACGCTAATATGAAGAAAAAGCTTTTATAAATGAGTTCATATTATGCTACGAAATACTATTAACTACTCTTAATATTCTGTATGATTAACTTGTTCCATTTGACTATTTTGAAGGAAATGACACCGACTACTCGACACACCGTGAATATGAATGAAGAGGAATTCCATACTTTTCTAGCTTCAAACATAGCCGCAGTACAGGCTGCGCTACATACCAACAATAACCTTGGATCTAGCAGTACAGGAAATCGTGTAGGATGCACCTACAAAGAATTTACTGCCTGCAAACCTTTGGAATTTGATGGAACCGAAGGACCAATCGGATTGAAACGGTGGACCGAGAAGGTCGAATCGGTGTTTGCCATAAGTAAGTGTACTGAAGAGGACAAAGTGAAGTACGCTACGCATACCTTTACAGGTTCTGCGTTAACATGGTGGAATACCTATCTAGAGCAAGTGGGACAAGACGATGCGTACGCACTTCCGTGGTCAGCATTCAAGCACTTGATGAATGAGAAGTACCGTCCCAGAACCGAGGTCAATTGAAAGGACCCGTTCATATACATTATAAACGATTCACAATAGTTGATTACATTGCGAGGTATTTGACCTCTATATGATACATTTTACAAACATTGCATTCGTTTTTAAAAGACAATCTTTCTTTACATCGAAAATTGACATGTATGCATACCATTTCATAATATCCAAACTATAAATGACCTAATCTGTCATTTACTTAATAATAATCTTTAATGAACTTCAACGACTCGAATGCAACGTCTTTTGAAATATGTCATGAATGACTCCAAGTAATATCTTTAAAATGAGCTAATGCACAGCGGAAGATCTCTTTCAAACCTGAGAATAAACATGCTTTCAAGTGTCAACCAAAAGGTTGGTGAGTTCATTAGTTTATCATAATCATTTATTTCCATCATTTTAATAGACCACAAGAATTTCATTTCCAGTTCTCATAAATATACGTCCCATGCATAGAGACAAAAATAATCATTCAAATGGTGAACACCTGGTAACCGACATTAACAATATGCATATAAGAATATCCCCTATCATTCCGGGACACCCTTCGGATATGATATAAATTTCGAAGTACTAAAGCATCCGGTACTTTGGATGGGGTTTGTTAGGCCCAATAGATCTATCTTTAGGATTCGCGTCAATTAGGGTGTCTGTTCCCTAATTCTTAGATTACCAGACTTTAATAAAAAGGGGCATATTCGATTTCGATAATTCAACCATAGAATGTAGTTTCAATTACTTGTGTCTATTTCGTCAAACATTTATAAAAGCGCATGTATTCTCAGTCCCAAAAATATAAAGGGTAAAAAGGCAAATGAAACTCACCATACTGTATTTTGTAGTAAAAATACATATAACATCATTGAACAAGTGTAAGGTTGGCCTTGGATTCACGAACCTAAATTATTTATATATAATTATGTATTTGTCAATATTTGTCTAATACATTAAGTTAAGTCATAGTGTACCACAATCCTAATGCTCGAGTCTAGTATGCAAAGGTCGACAAAAATTAGTTTAACTCCAAATGATTTCAAAACTTTATAAATGTTTTATTATATAATTTAAATATCGTCGTTTTATATTTTTAAAATATATTTTTTTTTTTAAGATTTAATAAAGTAAATAATATAATTCGTTTATAAATAAAATTTTATATTAAAATATACTTTTATATATCTTAAGTAATAAAACTTATAAAGTTCATTTAATATCATAAAAATACTGCGATAGATTCTATTAAGGTAGTTATATAATTTGTATTACATTTCTAGTTAATAATATAGTATTGATAATAATAATAAGTAACAGTCGTGTTATTTTGGAATAATAACAATTTGATAAAAAAAATTAAGACAACGATATTAACGACGATAATAATCATTTTTACGAAATTTTAATTGACTATAACTTTTAATCCGTCCATCAAATCTATTTGGCATCTAAAGGAAAAGTTCTTAATTTTTTTCTAGCTTTTTAAGGACATGCAAATCTTATATCTTCCTTCAACTATAATATAACAACCTTTAAGATTCGGCATAACCTATCTAAGGGCACTATCAAATTTACAAGCATGCATAATCCTATTTTCTCGAGCACTAGTCAGGGATACACTATTAGTATGTAAAAATTAAATTAGGAGTACTCACGTATCAATATTGAGGTTCAATATTGTAGGAAAGGTACGTAGACGCAATGGAGGTGACAAACACTAGTTTAACCTCACAAGCATACCCATGAACAATACCCATCACCTCCATAACCATAACTCATAATTTCCTTAGCTCTATCCCGCTCATAAAACCCGTTTTGAAATAACTCGCCCATGACCTCGTCGTAGTATTTTATGTATAATAATACTAATAATAATAATAATAATAACACTAACAATAATAATAATAAATATAATTATAGAGAGAGTGTGAGAGATAGATAGTTAGAAAACAATTATGATCGATCCTATATATATAGATTTATAAATAATATAATAATATAATATAATATTAATAAAAATTAAAAACATGTTGCATAGTGAGCCGCCACCAAAATATGTCGGCACAAGATTACACGTTTCGTGTAGATAGGTACACGATTCGGGTATGGTGTCTTCATGAAAGTTGTAGATTTTTGAGTTACGGTCGTTTGGACACCGGAATCACCCTTTTTCGAGTCAGTATGATTTAGTTATGATTTTTCTCGTGCAAGTGCGCAGGTTTAGTGATTTCCAACATTTTAACTTTCAATCTTGTGATGAAATGTTGTAGTCTTTTGGTGCTCATTAGAAATCTTTATTTTATATTTATTTTTATTTTCATATCATTGAAAATCCATAAAAATATTTTATAATCAAATTCTATTATATCGAAAAAAAATGTGTTTGTACTAAATTGAATAAATATAATTTAGTTTTCCAGAATTAGTTATATTCAAAATCATTCTTTAAAAGGTTTCATCTATATCGTAAAACGTCTTCAATATTAAGAAAACTAAATAGTTAACCTACCAAGTGACACAAGTCAATCATTGCAAGGTACGCTTTTGATAATTAAACGAGACTCTCCGCTAACCTCTGTCTAATCCTCAATAATAACACTTTTGTTCTTACATGGAATCACTTTACTAAATATTCCGAATACCGTTAAAAGTAAGAGTTTTCTAATTCAAGTGGACCTCATAACAAAGACTCGTAATTATAATTCAATGTACCTAATAAATCAATCACTTGATATTATCTTTTAATCTCATTGATAAACTTACATCGAACAAATACGTTCAAGTAAAGTATTATTCACTAACTACTGTGATAGCATTTCTATGTTCATAAAATAGATCTCGTAGCTTATATTCATATCAACTAATTCGTTCAATGCTTTCAAGTCACATAATAATCTCATAATCTATTTTTGTATCACCAAGCTCTTAAATGTTTTATCAATATTTCTTAGCTTAAAAAAAATACACATATGTACATACACATACATTTCTATTTACACATTTTTGTTCGTGAATCGTCAGACATGGTCAAAGGGTAATTGATTACATGAATATAGTTTTCAAACTTTTCGAGACTCAACATTACAGATTTTGCTTATCGTGTCGGATACATATAAAGATTAAAGTTTAAATTTGATCGGAAATTTCCGGGTCACTACAGTACCTACCCGTTAAAAGAAATTTCGTCCCGAAATTTGATAGAGGTCGTCATAGCTAATAGTAAGAATGTTATTATGACGAATATAAGCTGATACATAGAGTTTTATCATGATTAAGAAGTACGGATAAAATAATTCGATTTCTCGAAGCGTATGAGTGAAGCTATCGTAAAAGAGCGAAATGAGTAAATGTAGATTTGTTTTAACTGATGACGTAGCTATGATTGATTTCCGGAATTTAAGGGATTTAAAGAAAATTTTCGTAATAAGATTTGGTTCTTCGGCGACTTAGGAAATCAGGATCTTCTTTGAGTAAATGTAATAATCTGTTCCGATTGCTCTGTCGGATATTTTTCTATAAATCCACCCTCTTTGTTTCCTTACAACTCACACCTTCTATTCTTTCTCCTCAGTTCATACTTTAAAACATTCGTCAATATGCTCCATCCCATTTTGATCCTTGATATACTCTTAATTTTTACATCTGTCATCCTTCTCTTTCATCTACCACCGGAAGATTTTATTTACTTCTACTATTATCTTGGGGTTATAGTGTTATTAATTTTTCCGTGCCTTTACGTGGCAATACGTATTGATATGCACGGTTTGTAGCTTCAGGGTGGTTGTTGAGTTTTATATCTTCCCTTATATTTCGATGCCCCTGCATCTGTCTTCTATAATCATTGTCACCCATAATTAATATTCTCTTTTATTTGCTGCGGTTTATGCTCCCATTTCTAGTTTGGAGCTTCATTCTTTCGTTTCCTCTTCCCGTCCTCGAGTCAAGCGAGTAATGGTCCAGAATTTGCAGTTATGAATTTCGGAATGAACATAGTTAATGTTCTAAGAAGGAAATCTTAATGATGCGATTTTGACTTGTCAAATTACCAGAATATCCTGTAAAAGATCGAATCATCAAGAAATATTTTCTTGCTATGTTTAAGGATTAGATCGAATGTAAGAGTCGTGTAAATGGCACATGATGATGGTGCTGTGAATCATCACATCCCATTAGAAACTTAACATGACCTACTGTAATATAATGACGTTGATCAAGTGTCATTATATTATATTAACTCATGTATCAGTTCCCAACACTACTTCAAAAACATTCATATTCGAATTTTTTCAGTATTTAGAAACTAACACAGTTTCTTTTTATGTTGCAGATATTACAGAGAGATAATTGATTTCAAATGAGAATACTTATGAAAATATCTTCAGAATTATCAAGGATATTTATAATGAAAGATACTATGATATCTTAGAATATTCAAGATATGATGATGATGAAGAATATTTGTCTGTGGAGATTTAGAATAAGAAATAAGGTGTTCGCTAACGAGTTCAGCAGGCACTGAATCATTTGGATCCTTTGAAGGCAGATTCAGTCTCTGTGATTTGTCCATGGCTTCCTTCATACTTTGCTCAATCCATTTTTCAGTACCAAATCCTTTCTTTTTCTGAGCTTTACCAACTCACTATCTTTTATCATCAAACTTTTGACCGTTTAAACCATCTACCATTTTTATGTTTCCTCTGCATTTAATGCAATAATATCTGAATCTCTGGTTATCAATCTGAGGTGGGTTCAGAAGAATCGTGTTTTAGATGATTAAACGCTGGTGGTAATATGGTGGAATATGAAAGGTTCCCCAGTAATAATGACGAAAGGGCAACGTATCTATCAGGGTTATAATAAGACTGGTCCGACTGAAAAAATCGAAGTTGACTTGCTGGATCCGTGACAAAATTGGCTACTTTGAAAAGGAATCGAAATGTTGTTCTTGCTAGAAGAATTCGACGCAGGTACATGTTAGATTATGACTTTGGTTTCGAGAGTTTTTCCGGTACAAAACTTCGGGTAACGTGTGGTTGGATCATCATCTCAATTGTTTATTATTTGAAGTGTCTTCTAGAATTTCGGAGGGTTTTGATTGCAGATTGTCATAGTCAATATCCAAATGATGAAATCGTCCTAAATCCCGAATGATTTCTCATATCCATCTTGTGTGTTACGATTAAAAGTGATGTGCTATCACAGTTTTGAAGTCAAAGTATAGTTTTGAAAAATATAAGGATCTAAGAGTGATGATTTTGGTTGTATCTCGAGTTGAATTCTGAAATTCCCAAAATCAGAATATGTAATTAGATTCGAATGAGTATGATTGTTTTGATTTCTATAGAAGAATGTATATTGGTTTAGTTGATGATTATTGAATCAGAATTGAAGAATGTAACATATTAATTGTGATTTTATATATCTCTCGGGTATTACCTACCCGTTAAAAAAATTTCACAAATAATATTTTGAACAAGAATTCTCATTACAATCTTTATGAAAATATATGTGGGTATATTTTCTTCAGATGTAGTACAGATTCAATGAGTTAATATCATACTAAGCTCATTTGATTTTTCGGATTGAATTAGAAATGAATTTTCTCTAAAACATTAGAGATTACATAAACTTTGCGGAGTATTTCACTAATGTAATCAATGCTTCAATATTTATATGTATTTCCTTAGTGAATCATGCTGATGCTCATGGAACTCTTGCTAACTTCGCAAGATACGAATATTGTTTTCCCGTAAATTTCGGGTATATCAAAGATGAAAGTGTATAATCAAACATGTTATTGAATGATACACTTGATTTATTATGAAATAAAATTCATTGAGTTGAAGCAGAGATTGTAGTTAACAATGATTAAATTGTTAACGAAGAATGTACATCATAGCAAATTAGTAATATGAATTAACCAGATAGTTAAGTTCCATACATAATAGCTTAGTACAGAAAGATTTATTATGGTAAAATTTTTTTTTATAGAATATACATATAAATTCTTCGGAGGAACTGAGTTAATACTTCATAACTCGTTGATACAATATACTTGTTATTAATTTGTAATGGTTTCCACAGTGATTCTTGAATTGGCGAAACTTGTGAAGTTAGAGGTGCTGACGATTCTAACAATGTTGACAGCATTGACTGTGTTGGTGAGGCTATTGGTACTGCTGATGATGTTGGTAAAACAAGTCTAGCTTGTACCTTACGCACCAGTCTTGTTAGGGTTTCGGTTCTTCTCTCTATCATCTCTGTCCACTCATCTGGTTTATGGTTAAGGCTGAGATAGATAATCTCTAAAACTTTAGAGATTACCTAATCACCACAGAATGTTTCTCCGATGAAGTTATGAATCAATACTTCATCGTTTGTTGTTGTTGGTACTCCTTGGTATCTTTGGTGTGTGTGACGTTAATATCCGATATACAGATTGGGATATTGAGGTGTGTGATGCGGATGTGATTGTTGGTGGTGGTAATGATCCTGTTGATGTTAATAATGGTGGTTGATGTTGATGTCGGTGATGCTGCTGGTGCTTTTAGTATTGAGACTTGAGATGTGGATGTTACTGGCGGTACTGGTTACGCTGCTGGTGCTGCTGATGGTGTTTGTAACCTTCGCACCGTATTCTCCAAAGCCACTACCCGAGCGCGAAGCTCGTTAACTTCTTCTATTACACCGGGGTGATCGTCGGTTCGGACGAGCGGATAAATATAATCAAGAATTTGGTGTAGTATATAATCGTGACGAGATACTCTGGAGATGAGAGAGAAAATGGTTTCTCGAACAGGTTCGCCGGTAAGTGCTTCAGGTTCATTGTCAATAGGGCAATTTGGTGGATGGAAAGGATCACCTTCTTCTTGTCTCCAATAATTGAGGAGGCTACGAACCCATCCCCATTTCATCCAGAATAGGTGATAACTGATTGGTTGATCTATTCCGGTCATACTGCTTTCGGAGCTGGAATGAGACTCCATATCGGAATAGCTGTCGTAATCTGAGCAATTCGAACTGGTTGAGGGATCCATCTCGTATGATCAAGGGAATGAATTTTTGATATGAAATAGATTATAGGAGTTAGATTTGATATCTTTCTATACATAATTTACATATGTATATATAATACCAAAATCCCATAAATTACGGAGAATCTTTGAAAAATGTCAGTCAAAGTTCACAGTATCAGATATGCTAAGATAAGAATTCGTCTATACACTATTATGCAATAAATGCAGGAAAGCGCGTCTAGACTTAAAAATGATAAGCAGGTAATTTTCGACACGAAATGATAAGCAAAACTTTTGACATGCAGACACGGTCGAAGTCCAGACTCACTAATGTATCCTAACGACTTATCAGTTAGACACATTAATGCAGACCTGGTTCGCTAAGACCACCGCTCTGATACCAACTGAAAGGACCCGTTCATATACATTATAAACGATTCACAATAGTTGATTACATTGCGAGGTATTTGACCTCTATATGATACATTTTACAAACATTGCATTCGTTTTTAAAAGACAATCTTTCTTTACATCGAAAATTGACATGTATGCATACCATTTCATAATATCCAAACTATAAATGACCTAATCTGTCATTTACTTAATAATAATCTTTAATGAACTTCAACGACTCGAATGCAACGTCTTTTGAAATATGTCATGAATGACTCCAAGTAATATCTTTAAAATGAGCTAATGCACAGCGGAAGATCTCTTTCAAACCTGAGAATAAACATGCTTTCAAGTGTCAACCAAAAGGTTGGTGAGTTCATTAGTTTATCATAATCATTTATTTCCATCATTTTAATAGACCACAAGAATTTCATTTCCAGTTCTCATAAATATACGTCCCATGCATAGAGACAAAAATAATCATTCAAATGGTGAACACCTGGTAACCGACATTAACAATATGCATATAAGAATATCCCCTATCATTCCGGGACACCCTTCGGATATGATATAAATTTCGAAGTACTAAAGCATCCGGTACTTTGGATGGGGTTTGTTAGGCCCAATAGATCTATCTTTAGGATTCGCGTCAATTAGGGTGTCTGTTCCCTAATTCTTAGATTACCAGACTTTAATAAAAAGGGGCATATTCGATTTCGATAATTCAACCATAGAATGTAGTTTCAATTACTTGTGTCTATTTCGTCAAACATTTATAAAAGCGCATGTATTCTCAGTCCCAAAAATATAAAGGGTAAAAAGGCAAATGAAACTCACCATACTGTATTTTGTAGTAAAAATACATATAACATCATTGAACAAGTGTAAGGTTGGCCTTGGATTCACGAACCTAAATTATTTATATATAATTATGTATTTGTCAATATTTGTCTAATACATTAAGTTAAGTCATAGTGTACCACAATCCTAATGCTCGAGTCTAGTATGCAAAGGTCGACAAAAATTAGTTTAACTCCAAATGATTTCAAAACTTTATAAATGTTTTATTATATAATTTAAATATCGTCGTTTTATATTTTTAAAATATATTTTTTTTTTAAGATTTAATAAAGTAAATAATATAATTCGTTTATAAATAAAATTTTATATTAAAATATACTTTTATATATCTTAAGTAATAAAACTTATAAAGTTCATTTAATATCATAAAAATACTGCGATAGATTCTATTAAGGTAGTTATATAATTTGTATTACATTTCTAGTTAATAATATAGTATTGATAATAATAATAAGTAACAGTCGTGTTATTTTGGAATAATAACAATTTGATAAAAAAAATTAAGACAACGATATTAACGACGATAATAATCATTTTTACGAAATTTTAATTGACTATAACTTTTAATCCGTCCATCAAATCTATTTGGCATCTAAAGGAAAAGTTCTTAATTTTTTTCTAGCTTTTTAAGGACATGCAAATCTTATATCTTCCTTCAACTATAATATAACAACCTTTAAGATTCGGCATAACCTATCTAAGGGCACTATCAAATTTACAAGCATGCATAATCCTATTTTCTCGAGCACTAGTCAGGGATACACTATTAGTATGTAAAAATTAAATTAGGAGTACTCACGTATCAATATTGAGGTTCAATATTGTAGGAAAGGTACGTAGACGCAATGGAGGTGACAAACACTAGTTTAACCTCACAAGCATACCCATGAACAATACCCATCACCTCCATAACCATAACTCATAATTTCCTTAGCTCTATCCCGCTCATAAAACCCGTTTTGAAATAACTCGCCCATGACCTCGTCGTAGTATTTTATGTATAATAATACTAATAATAATAATAATAATAACACTAACAATAATAATAATAAATATAATTATAGAGAGAGTGTGAGAGATAGATAGTTAGAAAACAATTATGATCGATCCTATATATATAGATTTATAAATAATATAATAATATAATATAATATTAATAAAAATTAAAAACATGTTGCATAGTGAGCCGCCACCAAAATATGTCGGCACAAGATTACACGTTTCGTGTAGATAGGTACACGATTCGTGTATGGTGTCTTCATGAAAGTTGTAGATTTTTGAGTTACGGTCGTTTGGACACCGGAATCACCCTTTTTCGAGTCAGTATGATTTAGTTATGATTTTTCTCGTGCAAGTGCGCAGGTTTAGTGATTTCCAACATTTTAACTTTCAATCTTGTGATGAAATGTTGTAGTCTTTTGGTGCTCATTAGAAATCTTTATTTTATATTTATTTTTATTTTCATATCATTGAAAATCCATAAAAATATTTTATAATCAAATTCTATTATATCGAAAAAAAATGTGTTTGTACTAAATTGAATAAATATAATTTAGTTTTCCAGAATTAGTTATATTCAAAATCATTCTTTAAAAGGTTTCATCTATATCGTAAAACGTCTTCAATATTAAGAAAACTAAATAGTTAACCTACCAAGTGACACAAGTCAATCATTGCAAGGTACGCTTTTGATAATTAAACGAGACTCTCCGCTAACCTCTGTCTAATCCTCAATAATAACACTTTTGTTCTTACATGGAATCACTTTACTAAATATTCCGAATACCGTTAAAAGTAAGAGTTTTCTAATTCAAGTGGACCTCATAACAAAGACTCGTAATTATAATTCAATGTACCTGATAAATCAATCACTTGATATTATCTTTTAATCTCATTGATAAACTTACATCGAACAAATACGTTCAAGTAAAGTATTATTCACTAACTACTGTGATAGCATTTCTATGTTCATAAAATAGATCTCGTAGCTTATATTCATATCAACTAATTCGTTCAATGCTTTCAAGTCACATAATAATCTCATAATCTATTTTTGTATCACCAAGCTCTTAAATGTTTTATCAATATTTCTTAGCTTAAAAAAAAATACACATATGTACATACACATACATTTCTATTTACACATTTTTGTTCGTGAATCGTCAGACATGGTCAAAGGGTAATTGATTACATGAATATAGTTTTCAAACTTTTCGAGACTCAACATTACAGATTTTGCTTATCGTGTCGGATACATATAAAGATTAAAGTTTAAATTTGATCGGAAATTTCCGGGTCACTACATCAATAAGCTCAAGACAGAACTTAGAGGGTTACGAACCCAAGGATTTGATATTACCACGTACGAAAGACGATTCACAGAATTGTGCCTATTGTGTCCGGGAGCGTTCGAAGATGAGGAAGAGAAGATCGACGCGTTTGTGAAAGGATTACCGGAAAGAATCCAAGAAGATATAAGTTCACACGAGCCCGCCTCCATACAACAGGCATGTAGAATGGCTCACAAACTAGTGAACCAGATTGAAGAAAGAATTAAAGAACAGACTGCTGAAGAGGCCAATGTGAAGCAAGTCAAAAGAAACTGGGAGGAAAACGGTGATAAGAATCACCAATACAACAACAACAGCAATTACAACAATAATCGCAGTAATTATCCCAACAATCGCAACATCAATCGCAACTACAACAAACGGCCCAACAACAACAACAACAACAACTACAACAATCATCCCAACAACAATAATAACCGCAATAACAACAACAATCAGAAGCAGCTATGCCAAAGGTGTGAAAAGTATCACTCGGGGTTCTGCACCAAATTTTGTAACAAGTGTAAAAGAAATGGTCATAGCGCGGCGAAGTGTGAGGTCTACGGACCAGGGGTTAATAGAACGAAAGGAACAAATGGTATCGGAACGAGTAATGGCGGAGCAAGTAGTGTCGGAGCAAGTTATGCCAATGTAGTTTGTTATAAATGTGGAAAACCGGGCCACATTATTAGAAATTGCCCGAACCAGGAGAACACGAATGGACAAGGCCGCGGAAGAGTTTTCAATATTAATGCGGCAGAGGCACAAGAAGACCCGGAGCTTGTTACGGGTACGTTTCTTATTGACAATAAATCTGCTTACGTTTTATTTGATTCGGGTGCGGATAGAAGCTATATGAGTAGAGATTTTTGTGCTAAATTAAGTTGTCCATTGACGCCTTTGGATAGTAAATTTTTACTCAAATTAGCAAATGGTAAATTAATTTCAGCAGATAATATATGTCGAAATCGAGAAATTAAACTGGTTAGCGAAACATTTAAGATTGATTTGATACCAGTAGAGTTAGGGATTTTTGATGTGATAATCGGTATGGACTGGTTGAAAGAAGTGAAAGCAGAGATCGTTTGTTACAAAAATGCAATTCGCATTATACGAGAAAAAGGAAAACCCTTAATGGTGTACGGAGAAAAGAGCAACACGAAGCTACATCTTATTAGTAATTTGAAGGCACAAAAACTAATAAGAAAAGGTTGCTATGCTGTTCTAGCACACGTCGAGAAAGTACAAACTGAAGAAAAGAGCATCAATGATGTTCCCATTGCAAAAGAATTTCCCGATGTATTTCCGAAAGAATTACCGGGATTACCCCCACATCGATCTGTTGAATTTCAAATAGATCTTGTACCTGGAGCTGCACCAATAGCTCGTGCTCCTTACAGACTCGCACCCAGCGAGATGAAAGAACTGCAAAGCCAATTACAAGAACTTTTAGAGCGTGGTTTCATTCGACCAAGCACATCACCGTGGGGAGCTCCTGTTTTGTTTGTCAAGAAGAAAGATGGTACATTCAGGTTGTGTATCGACTACCGAGAGTTGAACAAACTTACCATCAAGAACCGCTACCCACTACCGAGAATCGACGACTTATTTGATCAACTACAAGGCTCGTCTGTTTATTCAAAGATTGACTTACGTTCCGGGTATCATCAAATGCGGGTGAAAGAAGATGATATTCCAATGACTGCTTTCAGAACTCGTTACGGTCATTACGAGTTTATGGTCATGTCATTTGGTTTAACTAATGCACCAGCTGTGTTCATGGACCTTATGAACCGAGTGTGTGGACCATACCTTGACAAGTTTGTCATTGTTTTCATTGATGACATACTTATTTACTCAAAGAATGACCAAGAACACTGTGAACATTTGAGAAAGGTGTTAGAAGTATTGAGGAAGGAAGAATTGTACGCTAAGTTTTCAAAGTGCGCATTTTGGTTGGAAGAAGTTCAATTCCTCGGTCACATAGTGAACAAAGAAGGTATTAAGGTGGATCCGGCAAAGATAGAAACTGTTGAAAAGTGGAAAACCCCGAAAACTCCGAAACACATACGCCAGTTTTTAGGACTAGCTGGTTACTACAGAAGGTTTATCCAAGACTTTTCCAGAATAGCAAAACCCTTGACTGCATTAACGCATAAAGGGAAGAAATTTGAATGGAATGATGAACAAGAGAAAGCGTTTCAGTTATTGAAGAAAAAGCTAACTACGGCACCTATATTGTCATTGCCTGAAGGGAATGATGATTTTGTGATTTATTGTGACGCATCAAAGCAAGGTCTCGGTTGTGTATTAATGCAACGAACGAAGGTGATTGCTTATGCGTCTAGACAATTGAAGATTCACGAACAAAATTATACGACGCATGATTTGGATTTAGGCGCAGTTGTTTTTGCATTAAAGACTTGGAGGCACTACTTATATGGGGTTAAAAGTATTATATATACCGACCACAAAAGTCTTCAACACATATTTAATCAGAAACAACTGAATATGAGGCAGCGTAGGTGGATTGAATTATTGAATGATTACGACTTTGAGATTCGTTACCACCCGGGGAAGGCAAATGTGGTAGCCGATGCCTTGAGCAGGAAGGACAGAGAACCCATTCGAGTAAAATCTATGAATATAATGATTCATAATAACCTTACTACTCAAATAAAGGAGGCGCAACAAGGAGTTTTAAAAGAGGGAAATTTAAAGGATGAAATACCCAAAGGATCGGAGAAGCATCTTAATATTCGGGAAGACGGAACCCGGTATAGGGCTGAAAGGATTTGGGTACCAAAATTTGGAGATATGAGAGAAATGGTACTTAGAGAAGCTCATAAAACCAGATACTCAATACATCCTGGAACGGGGAAGATCTACAAGGATCTCAAGAAACATTTTTGGTGGCCGGGTATGAAAGCCGATGTTGCTAAATACGTAGGAGAATGTTTGACGTGTTCTAAGGTCAAAGCTGAGCATCAGAAACCATCAGGTCTACTTCAACAACCCGAAATCCCGGAATGGAAATGGGAAAACATTACCATGGATTTCATCACTAAATTGCCAAGGACTGCAAGTGGTTTTGATACTATTTGGGTAATAGTTGATCGTCTCACCAAATCAGCACACTTCCTGCCAATAAGAGAAGATGACAAGATGGAGAAGTTAGCACGACTGTATTTGAAGGAAGTCATCTCCAGACATGGAATACCAATCTCTATTATCTCTGATAGGGATGGCAGATTTATTTCAAGATTCTGGCAGACATTACAGCAAGCATTAGGAACTCGTCTAGACATGAGTACTGCCTATCATCCACAGACTGATGGGCAGAGCGAAAGGACGATACAAACACTTGAAGACATGCTACGAGCATGTGTTATTGATTTCGGAAACAGTTGGGATCGACATCTACCGTTAGTAGAATTTTCCTACAACAACAGCTACCATTCAAGCATTGAGATGGCGCCGTTTGAAGCACTTTATGGTAGAAAGTGCAGGTCTCCGATTTTTTGGAGTGAAGTGGGGGATAAACAGATTACGGGTCCGGAGATTATACAAGAAACTACCGAGAAGATCATCCAAATTCAACAACGGTTGAAAACCGCCCAAAGTCGACAAAAGAGCTACGCTGACATTAAAAGAAAAGATATAGAATTTGAAATTGGAGAGATGGTCATGCTTAAAGTTGCACCTTGGAAAGGCGTTGTTCGATTTGGTAAACGAGGGAAATTAAATCCAAGGTATATTGGACCATTCAAGATTATTGATCGTGTCGGACCAGTAGCTTACCGACTTGAGTTACCTCAACAACTCGCTGCTGTACATAACACTTTCCACGTCTCGAATTTGAAGAAATGTTTTGCTAAAGAATATCTCACTATTCCGTTAGATGAAATCCAAATCAACGAAAAACTTCAATTCATCGAAGAACCCGTCGAAATAATGGATCGTGAGGTTAAAAGACTTAAGCAAAACAAGATACCAATTGTTAAGGTTCGATGGAATGCTCGTAGAGGACCCGAGTTCACCTGGGAGCATGAAGATCAGATGAAGAAGAAATACCCGCATCTATTTCCAGAAGATTCGTCAACACCTTCAACAGCTTAAAATTTCGGGACGAAATTTATTTAACGGGTAGGTACTGTAGTGACCCGAACTTTTCCATGTTTATATATATTAATTGAGATTGATATTTACATGATTAAATGTTTCCAACATGTTAAGCAATCAAACTTGTTAAGACTTGATTAATTGAAATAGGTTTCATATAGACAATTGACCACCCAAGTTGACCGGTGATTCACGAACGTTAAAACTTGTAAAAACTATATGATGACATATATATGGTTATATATATAGTTAACATGATATTATGATAAGTAAACATATCATTAATTATATTAACAATGAACTACATATGTAAAAACAAGACTACTAACTTAATGATTTTGAAACGAGACATATATGTAACGATTATCGTTGTAACAACATTTAATGTTTATATATCATATTAAGAGATATTCGTACATCATAATATCATGATAATATAATAATTTAAAATCTCTTTTGATATTATAAACATTGGGTTAACAACATTTAACAAGATCGTTAACCTAAAGGTTTCAAAACAACATTTACATGTAACGACTAACGATGACTTAACGACTCAGTTAAAATGTATATACATGTAGTGTTTTAATATGTATTCATACACTTTTGAAAGACTTCAAGACACTTATCAAAATACTTCTACTTAACAAAAATGCTTACAATTACATCCTCGTTCAGTTTCATCAACAATTCTACTCGTATGCACCCGTATTCGTACTCGTACAATACACAGCTTTTAGATGTATGTACTATTGGTATATACACTCCAATGATCAGCTCTTAGCAGCCCATGTGAGTCACCTAACACATGTGGGAACCATCATTTGGCAACTAGCATGAAATATCTCATAAAATTACAAAAATATGAGTAATCATTCATGACTTATTTAAATGAAAACAAAATAACATATCCTTTATATCTAATCCATACACCAATGACTAAAAAAACCTACAAACACTTTCATTCTTCAATTTTCTTCATCTAATTGATCTCTCTCAAGTTCTATCTTCAAGTTCTAAGTGTTCTTCATAAATTCCAAAAGTTCTAGTTTCATAAAATCAAGAATACTTTCAAGTTTGCTAGCTCACTTCCAATCTTGTAAGGTGATCATCCAACCTCAAGAAATCTTTGTTTCTTACAGTAGGTTATCATTCTAATACAAGGTAATAATCATATTCAAACTTTGGTTCAATTTCTATAACTATAACAATCTTATTTTAAGTGATGATCTTACTTGAACTTGTTTTCGTGTCATGATTCTGCTTCAAGAACTTCGAGCCATCCAAGGATCCATTGAAGCTAGATCCATTTTTCTCTTTTCCAGTAGGTTTATCCAAGGAACTTAAGGTAGTAATGATGTTCATAACATCATTTGATTCATACATATAAAGCTATCTTATTCGAAGGTTTAAACTTGTAATCACTAGAACATAGTTTAGTTAATTCTAAACTTGTTCGCAAACAAAAGTTAATCCTTCTAACTTAACTTTTAAAATAAACTAAACACATGTTCTATATCTATATGATATGCTAACTTAATGATTTAAAACCTGGAAACACGAAAAATACCGTAAAACCGGATTTACGCCATCGTAGTAACACCGCGGGCTGTTTTGGGTTAGTTAATTAAAAACTATGATAAACTTTGATTTAAAAGTTGTTATTCTGAGAAAATGATTTTTATTATGAACATGAAACTATATCCAAAAATTATGGTTAAACTCAAAGTGGAAGTATGTTTTCTAAAATGGTCATCTAGACGTCGTTCTTTCGACTAAAATGACTACCTTTACAAAAACGACTTGTAACTTATTTTTCCGACTATAAACCTATACTTTTTCTGTTTAGATTCATAAAATAGGGTTCAATATGAAACCATAGCAATTTGATTCACTCAAAACGGATTTAAAATGAAGAAGTTATGGGTAAAACAAGATTGAATAATTTTTCTCATTTTAGCTACGTGAAAATTGGTAACAAATCTATTCCAACCATAACTTAATCAACTTGTATTGTATATTATGTAATCTTGAGATACCATAGACACGTATACAATGTTTTGACCTATCATGTCGACACATCTATATATATTTCGGAACAACCATAGATACTCTATATGTGAATGTTGGAGTTAGCTATACAGGGTTGAGGTTGATTCCAAAATATATATAGTTTGAGTTGTGATCAATACTGAGATACGTATACACTGGGTCGTGGATTGATTCAAGATAATATTTATCGATTTATTTCTGTACATCTAACTGTGGACAACTAGTTGTAGGTTACTAACGAGGACAGCTGACTTAATAAACTTAAAACATCAAAATATATTAAAAGTGTTGTAAATATATTTTGAACATACTTTGATATATATGTATATATTGTTATAGGTTCGTGAATCAACCAGTGGCCAAGTCTTACTTCCCGACGAAGTAAAAATCTGTGAAAGTGAGTTATAGTCCCACTTTTAAAATCTAATATTTTTGGGATGAGAATACATGCAGGTTTTATAAATGATTTACAAAATAGACACAAGTACGTGAAACTACATTCTATGGTTGAATTATCGAAATCGAATATGCCCCTTTTTATTAAGTCTAGTAATCTAAGAATTAGGGAACAGACACCCTAATTGACGCGAATCCTAAAGATAGATCTATTGGGCTTAACAAACCCCATCCAAAGTACCGGATGCTTTAGTACTTCGAAATTTATATCATATCCGAAGGGTGTCCCGGAATGATGGGGATATTCTTATATATGCATCTTGTTAATGTCGGTTACCAGGTGTTCACCATATGAATGATTTTTATCTCTATGTATGGGATGTGTATTGAAATATGAAATCTTGTGGTCTATTATTATGATTTGATATATATAGGTTAAACCTATAACTCACCAACATTTTTGTTGACGTTTTAAGCATGTTTATTCTCAGGTGATTATTAAGAGCTTCCGCTGTCACATACTTAAATAAGGACGAGATTTGGAGTCCATGCTTGTATGATATTGTGTAAAAACTGCATTCAAGAAACTTATTTTGTTGTAACATATTTGTATTGTAAACCATTATGTAATGGTCGTGTGTAAACAGGATATTTTAGATTATCATTATTTGATAATCTACGTAAAGCTTTTTAAACCTTTATTGATGAAATAAAGGTTATGGTTTGTTTTAAAATGAATGCAGTCTTTGAAAAACGTCTCATATAGAGGTCAAAACCTCGCAACGAAATCAATTAATATGGAACGTTTTTAATCAATAAGAACGGGACATTTCATATATATCTTAAGTAATATAATTTATAAAGTTCACTTAATATCATAAAAATATAGTGGTACGTATTATTAATGTAATTATATTACGTGTGGTAAAACTATCTTTGTATCACATCTCTATTTGATAAAATAATATTGATAATAATAATAAAGAGTGAAAGTGGTATTATTTTGTAATTATAATTATTATTATTCTACTCATAATAATAATAACAATATTTATATTTATTAAAGATGATATTAATTATGATAAAATGATAATTCTACTTATGATAATCTTGATAATAACGATACTTTTTAATATTAGCTGTAATAATAATAATATTTTGTAAAAATAATAATTTTATTCAAAATGATAATTTTTATTAATAATAATACTAAAATGATAATTTTAATAAAAGTGATAGTTTTGACATTAATGAATCTTTTAATTACAATAATGATAAAAAATAATGAAAACGATATTTTTATCTAAATCAATATCTTACGATATTTTAAATTTCATCATGATACTCATACTCATTATTTCCTAATCTATTTGTTTAATAGCTTTTAATCCTCTTTTATATCGCATTCATAATAATGATAATAATAGCAATCATAATAATTAGGTGATACTAATATTAGTTTTTAATGATAATGATATTAATAAGTATAATAATAATATTAATGATAATACTAATAATTATAATAATGATAATAATAATGATAATATTAATAGTAGCTTTAATGATAATAATGATAGTAATACTAATAACAATGACATTTCTTAATGATAATACTTATAACGATAGTGATAGTAATAATAATAATAATAATAATAATAATAATAATAATAATAATAATAATAATAATAATAATAATAATAATAATAATTATTAGATAAAAATTATAACGACGATAATAACGACGATAATAATAATAATCATATTAACAATAATAATACTAAAATTAATAATAATTCAGTTGACTATATCTTTTAATCCGTTCATCGAAACCACACGATTCCTAAATGAAAAGTTATTGATTTTTCGTCAGCTTTCCAACGACATGCATATCATATACCTTATCCTAGTATCATATGTATTTAATTCATGATCTATCATAAACTATCTAACGACAAAATCAAACGTACAAGCATGCATAATCTTATATACTCGAGCACTAGTCAGGGATACACTATTAATATATAAAAGTTAAGTGTGACAACCCGGAAATTTTTGACCAAATTTAAACTTAATCTTTATATGTTTCCGACGCGATAAGCAAAGTCTGCAATATTGATTCTCAAACTTTTTGAACTAATGTTATATATTCAGTTAACCTTTGACTATTGACCGACGATTCACGAACATCTATTTGTAAATATATATATATATATATATATATATATATATATATATATATATATATATATATATATATATATATAATAATTTGGAATATTAATTATTCATAAATAACTTGCAATGTGTATTTAAAAACTGATTTATGTATATTAAATAAAGATATATACATATATATAATTTCAAGTTATTTAGTAAACGATAGTAATATTCGTTTATTGATTCGATTGATATTTTGATAAGTTAACTAAAATGTTTAAGATGAACAAGTAAAACACTAATTTACTACAGTATTTTCGAATTGCTACAATACCCGAAAAGCTACAGTGTTTTCGAAAATCACTATTTGCTACAATAAAAATCATTTTGTTACAGTGTTTCGAAAATCACTATTTGCTACAGTAAAAACGACTTTACTACAGTACACACTATTTGCTACAGTAAAAACGACTTGCTACAGTAAAACACTATTTGCTACAGTGAAAACGACTTTGCTACAGTAAACTATTTGCTACAGTAAACACTATTTTGCTACAGTAAACACTATTGCTACAGTGAAAAATATGCAACAAACAAGAAAACAAAACATATTGGGTGCGTACCAGCTGCCCATGCGATATCATGGCAAATGGTCATGAAACCCATGTGATCGCATGGGGTGCAATTTCAAGATATGTCTATAAATTCAATCGAGTTCAGTTTCTGTGACACACACATATTCATATATCTTACTCCCTCTATTATTTATATTATTATTATTATTATTATTATTATTATTATTATTATTATTATTATTATTATTATTATTATTATTATTATTATTATTATTATTATTATTATTATTATTATTATTATTATTATTATTATTAAGATTAATATTATCATTATTAATCTTTTTATTATTAGTATTATTATTATTATTATTATTATTATTACTATTACACTTATACATAAAATACTACGACGGGGTTCTGCTCGCATGTTTTCAAAACGGGTTTTGCGAGCGGGATAGAGCTAAGAAAATTATGGGTTATTGCTAAGGAGGTTATGGGTAATGTTCGTGGGTATTGCTCGTGAGGTTAACTAGTGTTTATCATCTCCGTCGCGTCTACGTACTTTCCTACAATATTGAATCACAATATTGATACGTGAACATTCGTATCTTATCTTTTATATATTAATAGTGTATCCATGTCTAGTGCTCGAGTATATATGTTTATGCATGCTTGTATGCTTTAATTTTGTAGTTAGATAGTTTATGATGAATCACGAATTTGATACATATGCTACTGATATAAAGTATATGATATGCATGCTTTTGGAAAGCTGGTGAAAAATTATTAACTTTTCATTTAGAAATCGCGTGATTTCGATGAACGGATAAAAAGATATGGTCAACTAAATTATGGTTAACGTTAATTGAAATTGTGTTTGAAACTGTAAATTAATATTTGAACAACTTTATTGTGAGATTGATAAATTGGATTTTTAGATATTACTAATCGAGTAAATGAATTTCTATATAAGGCACGTTTTGTTTTGTTGATCAATTGTCAAAGTTGACTGTATTATTGATAATGCTAAAAACGAACATATATTTCATAGCATTATCCCTCAAGAAAGACAAGCTTTTAGTTGCAATTGTTCTATTTACAAGTGATGTTCGTTTAAATAATAAAAGGTGAAGACAAAAGACAGATTCGACGAATTGAAGACTCAAACGACCAAAAAGCTCAAAAGTACAAAGTACAATTAAAGTGGTTCAAATTATTGATGAGAAACGTCTCAAAATTACAAGAGTACAAGACGCAAAACGCAAAATACAAGATATTAAATTGTACGCAAGGACGTTCGAAAATCCGGAACCGGGACCAAAGTCAACTCTCAACGCTCGACGCAACGGACTAAAAATTACAAGTCAACTATGCACATAAATATAATATAATATTTAAATAATTCTTAAAATTATTTATATATTATATTTATTTATTAAACCGTCGGCAAACTAGAAAACAAAGACATGTGAACTTCCCCAGCTGGCCATGCGATCGCATGGCCTGGAAGAGTTAATTCCATGCGATCGCATGGCTGAAAAATCCAGCCCAGGTCCTATAAATTCAACGTGTTTTGTCCAAAATATATCATCTTTTTCCTTCTTCTTACTCATACGTAAATATATATATAATCCATACACTTTCCACGTCTCGAATTTGAAGAAATGTTTTGCTAAAGAATATCTCACTATTCCGTTAGATGAAATCCAAATCAACGAAAAACTTCAATTCATCGAAGAACCCGTCGAAATAATGGATCGTGAGGTTAAAAGACTTAAGCAAAACAAGATACCAATTGTTAAGGTTCGATGGAATGCTCGTAGAGGACCCGAGTTCACCTGGGAGCATGAAGATCAGATGAAGAAGAAATACCCGCATCTATTTCCAGAAGATTCATCAACACCTTCAACAGCTTAAAATTTCGGGACGAAATTTATTTAACGGGTAGGTACTGTAGTGACCCGAACTTTTCCATGTTTATATATATTAATTGAGATTGATATTTACATGATTAAATGTTTCCAACATGTTAAGCAATCAAACTTGTTAAGACTTGATTAATTGAAATAGGTTTCATATAGACAATTGACCACCCAAGTTGACCGGTGATTCACGAACGTTAAAACTTGTAAAAACTATATGATGACATATATATGGTTATATATATAGTTAACATGATATTATGATAAGTAAACATATCATTAATTATATTAACAATGAACTACATATGTAAAAACAAGACTACTAACTTAATGATTTTGAAACGAGACATATATGTAACGATTATCGTTGTAACAACATTTAATGTTTATATATCATATTAAGAGATATTCGTACATCATAATATCATGATAATATAATAATTTAAAATCTCTTTTGATATTATAAACATTGGGTTAACAACATTTAACAAGATCGTTAACCTAAAGGTTTCAAAACAACATTTACATGTAACGACTAACGATGACTTAACGACTCAGTTAAAATGTATATACATGTAGTGTTTTAATATGTATTCATACACTTTTGAAAGACTTCAAGACACTTATCAAAATACTTCTACTTAACAAAAATGCTTACAATTACATCCTCGTTCAGTTTCATCAACAATTCTACTCGTATGCACCCGTATTCGTACTCGTACAATACACAGCTTTTAGATGTATGTACTATTGGTATATACACTCCAATGATCAGCTCTTAGCAGCCCATGTGAGTCACCTAACACATGTGGGAACCATCATTTGGCAACTAGCATGAAATATCTCATAAAATTACAAAAATATGAGTAATCATTCATGACTTATTTAAATGAAAACAAAATAACATATCCTTTATATCTAATCCATACACCAATGACTAAAAAAACCTACAAACACTTTCATTCTTCAATTTTCTTCATCTAATTGATCTCTCTCAAGTTCTATCTTCAAGTTCTAAGTGTTCTTCATAAATTCCAAAAGTTCTAGTTTCATAAAATCAAGAATACTTTCAAGTTTGCTAGCTCACTTCCAATCTTGTAAGGTGATCATCCAACCTCAAGAAATATTTGTTTCTTACAGTAGGTTATCATTCTAATACAAGGTAATAATCATATTCAAACTTTGGTTCAATTTCTATAACTATAACAATCTTATTTTAAGTGATGATCTTACTTGAACTTGTTTTCGTGTCATGATTCTGCTTCAAGAACTTCGAGCCATCCAAGGATCCATTGAAGCTAGATCCATTTTTCTCTTTTCCAGTAGGTTTATCCAAGGAACTTAAGGTAGTAATGATGTTCATAACATCATTCGATTCATACATATAAAGCTATCTTATTCGAAGGTTTAAACTTGTAATCACTAGAACATAGTTTAGTTAATTCTAAACTTGTTCGCAAACAAAAGTTAATCCTTCTAACTTAACTTTTAAAATAAACTAAACACATGTTCTATATCTATATGATATGCTAACTTAATGATTTAAAACCTGGAAACACGAAAAATACCGTAAAACCGGATTTACGCCATCGTAGTAACACCGCGGGCTGTTTTGGGTTAGTTAATTAAAAACTATGATAAACTTTGATTTAAAAGTTGTTATTCTGAGAAAATGATTTTTATTATGAACATGAAACTATATCCAAAAATTATGGTTAAACTCAAAGTGGAAGTATGTTTTCTAAAATGGTCATCTAGACGTCGTTCTTTCGACTAAAATGACTACCTTTACAAAAACGACTTGTAACTTATTTTTCCGACTATAAACCTATACTTTTTCTGTTTAGATTCATAAAATAGGGTTCAATATGAAACCATAGCAATTTGATTCACTCAAAACGGATTTAAAATGAAGAAGTTATGGGTAAAACAAGATTGAATAATTTTTCTCATTTTAGCTACGTGAAAATTGGTAACAAATCTATTCCAACCATAACTTAATCAACTTGTATTGTATATTATGTAATCTTGAGATACCATAGACACGTATACAATGTTTTGACCTATCATGTCGACACATCTATATATATTTCGGAACAATAATAGATACTCTATATGTGAATGTTGGAGTTAGCTATACAGGGTTGAGGTTGATTCCAAAATATATATAGTTTGAGTTGTGATCAATACTGAGATACGTATACACTGGGTCGTGGATTGATTCAAGATAATATTTATCGATTTATTTCTGTACATCTAACTGTGGACAACTAGTTGTAGGTTACTAACGAGGACAGCTGACTTAATAAACTTAAAACATCAAAATATATTAAAAGTGTTGTAAATATATTTTGAACATACTTTGATATATATGTATATATTGTTATAGGTTCGTGAATCAACCAGTGGCCAAGTCTTACTTCCCGACGAAGTAAAAATCTGTGAAAGTGAGTTATAGTCCCACTTTTAAAATCTAATATTTTTGGGATGAGAATACATGCAGGTTTTATAAATGATTTACAAAATAGACACAAGTACGTGAAACTACATTCTATGGTTGAATTATCGAAATCGAATATGCCCCTTTTTATTAAGTCTAGTAATCTAAGAATTAGGGAACAGACACCCTAATTGACGCGAATCCTAAAGATAGATCTATTGGGCTTAACAAACCCCATCCAAAGTACCGGATGCTTTAGTACTTCGAAATTTATATCATATCCGAAGGGTGTCCCGGAATGATGGGGATATTCTTATATATGCATCTTGTTAATGTCGGTTACCAGGTGTTCACCATATGAATGATTTTTATCTCTATGTATGGGATGTGTATTGAAATATGAAATCTTGTGGTCTATTATTATGATTTGATATATATAGGTTAAACCTATAACTCACCAACATTTTTGTTGACGTTTTAAGCATGTTTATTCTCAGGTGATTATTAAGAGCTTCCGCTGTCACATACTTAAATAAGGACGAGATTTGGAGTCCATGCTTGTATGATATTGTGTAAAAACTGCATTCAAGAAACTTATTTTGTTGTAACATATTTGTATTGTAAACCATTATGTAATGGTCGTGTGTAAACAGGATATTTTAGATTATCATTATTTGATAATCTACGTAAAGCTTTTTAAACCTTTATTGATGAAATAAAGGTTATGGTTTGTTTTAAAATGAATGCAGTCTTTGAAAAACGTCTCATATAGAGGTCAAAACCTCGCAACGAAATCAATTAATATGGAACGTTTTTAATCAATAAGAACGGGACATTTCATATATATCTTAAGTAATATAATTTATAAAGTTCACTTAATATCATAAAAATATAGTGGTATGTATTATTAATGTAATTATATTACGTGTGGTAAAACTATCTTTGTATCACATCTCTATTTGATAAAATAATATTGATAATAATAATAAAGAGTGAAAGTGGTATTATTTTGTAATTATAATTATTATTATTCTACTCATAATAATAATAACAATATTTATATTTATTAAAGATGATATTAATTATGATAAAATGATAATTCTACTTATGATAATCTTGATAATAACGATACTTTTTAATATTAGCTGTAATAATAATAATATTTTGTAAAAATAATAATTTTATTCAAAATGATAATTTTTATTAATAATAATACTAAAATGATAATTTTAATAAAAGTGATAGTTTTGACATTAATGAATCTTTTAATTACAATAATGATAAAAAATAATGAAAACGATATTTTTATCTAAATCAATATCTTACGATATTTTAAATTTCATCATGATACTCATACTCATTATTTCCTAATCTATTTGTTTAATAGCTTTTAATCCTCTTTTATATCGCATTCATAATAATGATAATAATAGCAATCATAATAATTAGGTGATACTAATATTAGTTTTTAATGATAATGATATTAATAAGTATAATAATAATATTAATGATAATACTAATAATTATAATAATGATAATAATAATGATAATATTAATAGTAGCTTTAATGATAATAATGATAGTAATACTAATAACAATGACATTTCTTAATGATAATACTTATAACGATAGTGATAGTAATAATAATAATAATAATAATAATAATAATAATAATAATAATAATAATAATAATAATAATAATAA
Source organism: Rutidosis leptorrhynchoides (assembly GCF_046630445.1). Classification (NCBI taxonomy): domain Eukaryota; kingdom Viridiplantae; phylum Streptophyta; class Magnoliopsida; order Asterales; family Asteraceae; genus Rutidosis; species Rutidosis leptorrhynchoides. The sequence continues at coordinate 273,437,026 of NC_092343.1, forward strand.
TAATAATTATTAGATAAAAATTATAACGACGATAATAACGACGATAATAATAATAATCATATTAACAATAATAATACTAAAATTAATAATAATTCAGTTGACTATATCTTTTAATCCGTTCATCGAAACCACACGATTCCTAAATGAAAAGTTATTGATTTTTCGTCAGCTTTCCAACGACATGCATATCATATACCTTATCCTAGTATCATATGTATTTAATTCATGATCTATCATAAACTATCTAACGACAAAATCAAACGTACAAGCATGCATAATCTTATATACTCGAGCACTAGTCAGGGATACACTATTAATATATAAAAGTTAAGTGTGACAACCCGGAAATTTTTGACCAAATTTAAACTTAATCTTTATATGTTTCCGACGCGATAAGCAAAGTCTGCAATATTGATTCTCAAACTTTTTGAACTAATGTTATATATTCAGTTAACCTTTGACTATTGACCGACGATTCACGAACATCTATTTGTAAATAGATATATATATATATATATATATATATATATATATATATATATATATATATATATATATATATATATATATATATATATATATATATATATATATATATATAATAATTTGGAATATTAATTATTCATAAATAACTTGCAATGTGTATTTAAAAACTGATTTATGTATATTAAATAAAGATATATACATATATATAATTTCAAGTTATTTAGTAAACGATAGTAATATTCGTTTATTGATTCGATTGATATTTTGATAAGTTAACTAAAATGTTTAAGATGAACAAGTAAAACACTAATTTACTACAGTATTTTCGAATTGCTACAATACCCGAAAAGCTACAGTGTTTTCGAAAATCACTATTTGCTACAATAAAAATCATTTTGTTACAGTGTTTCGAAAATCACTATTTGCTACAGTAAAAACGACTTTACTACAGTACACACTATTTGCTACAGTAAAAACGACTTGCTACAGTAAAACACTATTTGCTACAGTGAAAACGACTTTGCTACAGTAAACTATTTGCTACAGTAAACACTATTTTGCTACAGTAAACACTATTGCTACAGTGAAAAATATGCAACAAACAAGAAAACAAAACATATTGGGTGCGTACCAGCTGCCCATGCGATATCATGGCAAATGGTCATGAAACCCATGTGATCGCATGGGGTGCAATTTCAAGATATGTCTATAAATTCAATCGAGTTCAGTTTCTGTGACACACACATATTCATATATCTTACTCCCTCTATTATTTATATTATTATTATTATTATTATTATTATTATTATTATTATTATTATTATTATTATTATTATTATTATTATTATTATTATTATTATTATTATTATTATTATTATTATTATTATTATTATTATTATTATTATTATTATTATTATTATTAAGATTAATATTATCATTATTAATCTTTTTATTATTAGTAGTATTATTATTATTATTATTATTATTACTATTACACTTATACATAAAATACTACGACGGGGTTCTGCTCGCATGTTTTCAAAACGGGTTTTGCGAGCGGGATAGAGCTAAGAAAATTATGGGTTATTGCTAAGGAGGTTATGGGTAATGTTCGTGGGTATTGCTCGTGAGGTTAACTAGTGTTTATCATCTCCGTCGCGTCTACGTACTTTCCTACAATATTGAATCACAATATTGATACGTGAACATTCGTATCTTATCTTTTATATATTAATAGTGTATCCATGTCTAGTGCTCGAGTATATATGTTTATGCATGCTTGTATGCTTTAATTTTGTAGTTAGATAGTTTATGATGAATCACGAATTTGATACATATGCTACTGATATAAAGTATATGATATGCATGCTTTTGGAAAGCTGGTGAAAAATTATTAACTTTTCATTTAGAAATCGCGTGATTTCGATGAACGGATAAAAAGATATGGTCAACTAAATTATGGTTAACGTTAATTGAAATTGTGTTTGAAACTGTAAATTAATATTTGAACAACTTTATTGTGAGATTGATAAATTGGATTTTTAGATATTACTAATCGAGTAAATGAATTTCTATATAAGGCACGTTTTGTTTTGTTGATCAATTGTCAAAGTTGACTGTATTATTGATAATGCTAAAAACGAACATATATTTCATAGCATTATCCCTCAAGAAAGACAAGCTTTTAGTTGCAATTGTTCTATTTACAAGTGATGTTCGTTTAAATAATAAAAGGTGAAGACAAAAGACAGATTCGACGAATTTGAAATGTCCCGTTCTTATTGATTAAAAACGTTCCATATTAATTGATTTCGTTGCGAGGTTTTGACCTCTATATGAGACGTTTTTCAAAGACTGCATTCCTTTTTAAAACAAACCATAACCTTTATTTCATAAATAAAGGTTTAAAAAGCTTTACGTAGATTATCAAATAATGATAATCTAAAATATCCTGTTTACACACGACCATTACATAATGGTTTACAATACAAATATGTTACATCGAAATCAGTTTCTTGAATGCAGTTTTTACACAATATCATACAAACATGGACTCCAAATCTTGTCCTTATTTTAGTATGCAACAGCGGAAGCTCTTAATATTCACCTGAGAATAAACATGCTTTAAACGTCAACAAAAATGTTGGTGAGTTATAGGTTTAACCTATATATATCAAATCGTAACAATAGACCACAAGATTTCATATTTCAATACACATCCCATACATAGAGATAAAAATCATTCATATGGTGAACACCTGGTAACCGACAATAACAAGATGCATATATAAGAATATCCCCATCATTCCGGGACACCCTTCGGATATGATATAAATTTCGAAGTACTAAAGCATCCGGTACTTTGGATGGGGTTTGTTAGGCCCAATAGATCTATCTTTAGGATTCGCGTCAATTAGGGTGTCTGTTCCCTAATTCTTAGATTACCAGACTTAATAAAAAGGGGCATATTCGATTTCGATAATTCAACCATAGAATGTAGTTTCACGTACTTGTGTCTATTTTGTAAATCATTTATAAAACCTGCATGTATTCTCATCCCAAAAATATTAGATTTTAAAAGTGGGACTATAACTCACTTTCACAGATTTTTACTTCGTCGGGAAGTAAGACTTGGCCACTGGTTGATTCACGAACCTATAACAATATATACATATATATCAAAGTATGTTCAAAATATATTTACAACACTTTTAATATATTTTGATGTTTTAAGTTTATTAAGTCAGCTGTCCTCGTTAGTAACCTACAACTAGTTGTCCACAGTTAGATGTACAGAAATAAATCGATAAATATTATCTTGAATCAATCCACGACCCAGTGTATACGTATCTCAGTATTGATCACAACTCAAACTATATATATTTTGGAATCAACCTCAACCCTGTATAGCTAACTCCAACATTCACATATAGAGTGTCTATGGTTGTTCCGAAATATATATAGATGTGTCGACATGATAGGTCGAAACATTGTATACGTGTCTATGGTATCTCAAGATTACATAATATATAATACAAGTTGATTAAGTTATGGTTGGAATAGATTTGTTACCAATTTTCACGTAGCTAAAATGAGAAAAATTATCCAATCTTGTTTTACCCATAACTTCTTCATTTTAAATCCGTTTTGAGTGAATCAAATTGCTATGGTTTCATATTGAACTCTATTTTATGAATCTAAACCAAAAAAGTATAGGTTTCTAGTCGGAAAAATAAGTTACAAGTCGTTTTTGTAAAGGTAGTCATTTCAGTCGAAAGAACGACGTCTAGATGACCATTTTAGAAAACATACTTCCACTTTGAGTTTAACCATAATTTTTGGATATAGTTTCATGTTCATAATAAAAATCATTTTCTCAGAATAACAACTTTTAAATCAAAGTTTATCATAGTTTTTAATTAACTAACCCAAAACAGCCCGCGGTGTTACTACGACGGCGTAAATCCGGTTTTACGGTGTTTTTCGTGTTTCCAGGTTTTAAATCATTAAGTTAGCATATCATATAGATATAGAACATGTGTTTAGTTGATTTTAAAAGTCAAGTTAGAAGGATTAACTTTTGTTTGCGAACAAGTTTAGAATTAACTAAACTATGTTCTAGTGATTACAAGTTTAAACCTTCGAATAAGATAGCTTTATATGTATGAATCGAATGATGTTATGAACATCATTACTACCTTAAGTTCCTTGGATGAACCTACTGGAAAAGAGAAAAATAGATCTAGCTTCAATGGATCCTTGGATGGCTCAAAGTTCTTGAAGCAAAATCATGACACGAAAACAAGTTCAAGTAAGATCATCACTTGAAATAAGATTGTTATAGTTATAGAAATTGAACCAAAGTTTGAATATGATTATTACCTTGTATTAGAATGATAACCTACTGTAAGAAACAAAGATTTCTTGAGGTTGGATGATCACCTTACAAGATTGGAAGTGAGCTAGCAAACTTGAAAGTATTCTTGATTTTATGAAACTAGAACTTTTGGAATTTATGAAGAACACTTAGAACTTGAAGATAGAACTTGAGAGAGTTCAATTAGATGAAGAAAATTGAAGAATGAAAGTGTTTGTAGGTGTTTTTGGTCGTTGGTGTATGGATTAGATATAAAGGATATGTAATTTTGTTTTCATGTAAATAAGTCATGAATGATTACTCATATTTTTGTAATCTTATGAGATATTTCATGCTAGTTGCCAAATGATGGTTCCTACATGTGTTAGGTGACTCACATGGGCTGCTAAGAGCTGATCATTGGAGTGTATATACCAATAGTACATACATCTAAAAGCTGTGTATTGTACGAGTACGAATACGGGTGCATACGAGTAGAATTGTTGATGAAACTGAACGAGAATGTAATTGTAAGCATTTTTGTTAAGTAGAAGTATTTTGATAAGTGTATTGAAGTCTTTCAAAAGTGTATAAATATATATTAAAACACTACATGTATATACATTTTAACTGAGTCGTTAAGTCATCGTTAGTCGTTACATGTAAGTGTTGTTTTGAAACCTTTAGGTTAACGATCTTGTTAAATGTTGTTAACCCAATGTTTATAATATCAAAAGAGATTTTAAATTATTATATTATCATGATATTATGATGTACGAATATCTCTTAATATGATATATATACATTAAATGTCGTTACAACGATAAACGTTACATATATGTCTCGTTTCAAAATCATTAAGTTAGTAGTCTTGTTTTTACATATGTAGTTCATTGTTAATATAATTAATGATATGTTTACTTATCATAATATCATGTTAACTATATATATAACCATATATATGTCATCATATAGTTTTTTTTTTACAAGTTTTAACGTTCGTGAATCACCGGTCAACTTGGGTGGTCAATTGTCTATATGAAACCTATTTCAATTAATCAAGTCTTAACAAGTTTGATTGCTTAACATGTTGGAAACATTTAATCATGTAAACATCAATCTCAATTAATATATATAAACATGGAAAAGTTCGGGTCACTACAGTACCTACCCGTTAAATAAATTTCGTCCCGAAATTTTAAGCTGTTGAAGGTGTTGACGAATCTTCTGGAAATAGATGCGGGTATTTCTTCTTCATCTGATCTTCACGCTCCCAGGTGAACTCGGGTCCTCTACGAGCATTCCATCGAACCTTAACAATTGGTATCTTGTTTTGCTTAAGTCTTTTAACCTCACGATCCATTATTTCGACGGGTTCTTCGATGAATTGGAGTTTTTCGTTGATTTGGATTTCATCTAACGGAATAGTGAGATCTTCTTTAGCAAAACATTTCTTCAAATTCGAGACGTGGAAAGTGTTATGTACAGCCGCGAGTTGTTGAGGTAACTCAAGTCGGTAAGCTACTGGTCCGACACGATCAATAATCTTGAATGGTCCAATATACCTTGGATTTAATTTCCCTCGTTTACCAAATCGAACAACGCCTTTCCAAGGTGCAACTTTAAGCATGACCATCTCTCCAATTTCAAATTCTATATCTTTTCTTTTAATGTCAGCGTAGCTCTTTTGTCGACTTTGGGCGGTTTTCAACCGTTGTTGAATTTGGATGATCTTCTCGGTAGTTTCTTGTATAATCTCTGGACCCGTAATCTGTCTATCCCCCACTTCACTCCAACAAATCGGAGACCTGCGCTTTCTACCATAAAGTGCTTCAAACGGCGCCATCTCAATGCTTGAATGGTAGCTGTTATTGTAGGAAAATTCTGCTAACGGTAGATGTCGATCCCAACTGTTTCCGAAATCAATAACACATGCTCGTAGCATGTCTTCAAGCGTTTGTATCGTCCTTTCGCTCTGCCCATCAGTTTGTGGATGATAGGCAGTACTCATGTCTAGACGAGTTCCTAATGCTTGCTGTAATGTCTGCCAGAATCTTGAAATAAATCTGCCATCCCTATCAGAGATAATAGAGATTGGTATTCCATGTCTGGAGACGACTTCCTTCAAATACAGTCGTGCTAACTTCTCCATCTTGTCATCTTCTCTTATTGGTAGGAAGTGTGCTGATTTGGTGAGACGATCAACTATTACCCAAATAGTATCAAAACCACTTGCAGTCCTTGGCAATTTAGTGATGAAATCCATGGTAATGTTTTCCCATTTCCATTCCGGGATTTCGGGTTGTTGAAGTAGACCTGATGGTTTCTGATGCTCAGCTTTGACCTTAGAACACGTCAAACATTCTCCTACGTATTTAGCAACATCGGCTTTCATACCCGGCCACCAAAAATGTTTCTTGAGATCCTTGTACATCTTCCCCGTTCCAGGATGTATTGAGTATCTGGTTTTATGAGCTTCTCTAAGTACCATTTCTCTCATATCTCCAAATTTTGGTACCCAAATCCTTTCAGCCCTATACCGGGTTCCGTCTTCCCGAATATTAAGATGCTTCTCCGATCCTTTGGGTATTTCATCCTTTAAATTTCCCTCTTTTAAAACTCCTTGTTGCGCCTCCTTTATTTGAGTAGTAATGTTATTATGAATCATTATATTCATAGATTTTACTCGAATGGGTTCTCTATCCTTCCTGCTCAAGGCATCGGCTACCACATTTGCCTTCCCCGGGTGGTAACGAATCTCAAAATCGTAATCATTCAATAATTCAATCCACCTACGCTGCCTCATATTCAGTTGTTTCTGATTAAATATGTGTTGAAGACTTTTGTGGTCGGTATATATAATACTTTTGACCCCATATAAGTAGTGCCTCCAAGTCTTTAATGCAAAAACAACCGCGCCTAATTCCAAATCATGCGTCGTATAATTTTGTTCGTGAATCTTCAATTGTCTAGACGCATAAGCAATCACCTTCGTTCGTTGCATTAATACACAACCGAGACCTTGCTTTGATGCGTCACAATAAATCACAAAATCATCATTCCCTTCAGGCAATGACAATATAGGTGCCGTAGTTAGCTTTTTCTTCAATAACTGAAACGCTTTCTCTTGTTCATCATTCCATTCAAATTTCTTCCCTTTATGAGTTAATGCAGTCAAGGGTTTTGCTATTCTGGAAAAGTCTTGGATGAACCTTCTGTAGTAACCAGCTAGTCCTAAAAACTGGCGTATGTGTTTCGGAGTTTTCGGGGTTTCCCACTTTTCAACAGTTTCTATCTTTGCCGTATCCACCTTAATACCTTCTTTGTTCACTATGTGACCGAGGAATTGAACTTCTTCCAACCAAAATGCACACTTTGAAAACTTAGCGTACAATTCTTCCTTCCTCAATACTTCTAACACCTTTCTCAAATGTTCACCGTGTTCTTGGTCATTCTTTGAGTAAATAAGTATGTCATCAATGAAAACAATGACAAACTTGTCAAGGTATGGTCCACACACTCGGTTCATAAGGTCCATGAACACAGCTGGTGCATTAGTTAAACCAAACGGCATGACCATAAACTCGTAATGACCGTAACGTGTTCTGAAAGCAGTCTTTGGAATATCATCTTCTTTCACCCGCATTTGATGATACCCGGAACGTAAGTCAATCTTTGAATAAACAGACGAGCCTTGTAGTTGATCAAATAAGTCGTCGATTCTCGGTAGTGGGTAGCGGTTCTTGATGGTAAGTTTGTTCAACTCTCGGTAGTCGATACACAACCTGAATGTACCATCTTTCTTCTTGACAAGCAAAACAGGAGCTCCCCACGGTGATGTGCTTGGTCGAATGAAACCACGCTCTAAAAGTTCTTGTAATTGGCTTTGCAGTTCTTTCATCTCGCTGGGTGCGAGTCTGTAAGGAGCACGAGCTATTGGTGCAGCTCCTGGTACAAGATCTATTTGAAATTCAACGGATCGATGTGGGGGTAATCCTGGTAATTCTTTCGGAAATACATCAGGAATTTCTTTTGCAATGGGAACATCATTGATGCTCTTTTCTTCAGTTTGTACTTTCTCGACGTGTGCTAGAACAGCATAGCAACCTTTTCTTATTAGTTTTTGTGCCTTCAAATTACTAATAAGATGTAGCTTCGTGTTGCCCTTTTCTCCGTACACCATTAAGGGTTTTCCTTTTTCTCGTATAATGCGAATTGCATTTTTGTAACAAACGATCTCCGCTTTCACTTCTTTCAACCAGTCCATACCGATTATCACATCAAAACTCCCTAACTCTACTGGTATCAAATCAATCTTAAATGTTTCGCTAACCAGTTTAATTTCTCGATTCCGACATATATTATCTGCTGAAATTAATTTACCATTTGCTAATTCGAGTAAAAATTTACTATCCAAAGGCGTCAATGGACAACTTAATTTAGCACAAAAATCTCTACTCATATAGCTTCTATCCGCACCCGAATCAAATAAAACGTAAGCAGATTTATTGTCAATAAGAAACGTACCCGTAACAAGCTCCGGGTCTTCCTGTGCCTCTACCGCATTAATATTGAAAACTCTTCCACGGCCTTGTCCATTCGTGTTCTCCTGGTTCGGGCAATTTCTAATAATGTGGCCTGGTTTTCCACATTTATAACAAACTACATTGGCATAACTTGCTCCGACACTACTTGCTCCGCCATTACTCGTTCCGACACCATTTGTTCCTTTCGTTCTATTAACCCCTGGTCCGTAGACCTCACACTTCGCCGCGCTATGACCATTTCTTTTACACTTGTTGCAAAATTTGGTGCAGAACCCCGAGTGATTCTTTTCACACCTTTGGCATAGCTGCTTCTGATTGTTGTTGTTGTTGCGGTTATTATTGTTGTTGGGATGATTGTTGTAGTTGCTGTTGTTGTTGTTGTTGTTGTTGTTGGGCCGTTTGTTGTAGTTGCGATTGATGTTGCGATTGTTGGGATAATTGTTGCGATTATTGTTGTAATTGCTGTTGTTGTTGTATTGGTGATTCTTATCACCGTTTTCCTCCCACTTTCTTTTGACTTGCTTCACATTGGCCTCTTCAGCAGTCTGTTCTTTAATTCTTTCTTCAATCTGGTTCACTAGTTTGTGAGCCATTCTACATGCCTGTTGTATGGAGGCGGGCTCGTGTGAACTTATATCTTCTTGGATTCTTTCCGGTAATCCTTTCACAAACGCGTCGATCTTCTCTTCCTCATCTTCGAATGCTCCCGGACACAATAGGCACAATTCTGTGAATCGTCTTTCGTACGTGGTAATATCAAATCCTTGGGTTCGTAACCCTCTAAGTTCTGTCTTGAGCTTATTGACCTCAGTTCTGGGACGGTACTTCTCGTTCATCAAGTGCTTGAATGCTGACCACGGTAGTGCGTACGCATCATCTTGTCCCACTTGCTCTAGATAGGTATTCCACCATGTTAACGCAGAACCTGTGAAGGTATGCGTAGCGTACTTCACTTTGTCCTCTTCAGTACACTTACTTATGGCAAACACCGATTCAACCTTCTCGGTCCACCGTTTCAATCCGATCGGTCCTTCGGTTCCATCAAATTCCAAAGGTTTGCAGGCAGTGAATTCTTTGTAGGTGCATCCTACACGATTTCCTGTACTGCTAGATCCAAGGTTATTGTTGGTATGTAGCGCAGCCTGTACTGCGGCTATGTTTGAAGCTAGAAAAGTACGGAATTCCTCTTCATTCATATTCACGGTGTGTCGAGTAGTCGGTGCCATTTCCTTCAAAATAGTTAAATGGAACAAGTTAATCATACAGAATATTAAGAGTAGTTAATAGTATTTCGTAGCATAATATGAACTCATTTATAAAAGCTTTTTCTTCATATTAGCGTTTTATAAGTTTAAATTCGGGTAGTACCTACCCGTTAAGTTCATACTTAGTAGCTAATATACAATTCAACTACTACAATTCTATATGAAAAACTGATTATAATAATATTTCGCGTTCAAACTTTTATACAATATTTTACAAACTTACAATACCGCTTATTTTACATAAAGCATGAAATATAGCACACAATAACTTTGATACAAGATAGTTGTGAAGACAATTCTAGCTAGTACACAAGTCGTTCAGCAAAGGCAATAAAGACACGTAATTCATACGTCCAGAAACAAGTCATGCATTCTGGTTTTACCAGGACTACTTCCCATCCTTGGTCTTGTGCAACATAACCGTTATGGCCGTTGATAAGACAGCGTGTTGTAACGTCATCAAAGGGACGAGGGTTACGTAATGTCCAACAGTCCCGTAATAATCTAAAAACCTCATTTCTTACCCCAATTACCGACTCCGTCACTTGTGGAAACGTTTTGTTTAATAGTTGTAGCCCGATGTTCTTGTTCTCACTTTGGTGAGAAGCGAGCATTACTAATCCGTAAGCATAACATGCTTCTTTATGTTGCATGTTAGCCGCTTTTTCTAAATCACGAAGTCCAATATTCGGATATATTGAGTCAAAATAATTTCTTAACCCGTTGCGTAAAATAGCATTTGGGTTCCCCGCAATATATGCGTCAAAGTAAACACATCGTAACTTATGGGTTTCCCAATGTGATATCCCCCATCTTTCAAACGAAAGTCTCTTATAAACCAAGACATTCTTGGAACGTTCTTCGAATGTCTTACAAACTGATCTCGCCTTAAATAGTTGTGCCGAAGAATTCTGGCCGACTCTAGACAAGATTTCATCAATCATGTCTCCGGGTAGGTCTCTTAAAATATTGGGTTGTCTATCCATTTTGTGTTTTTAAACTGTAAAATAGACAAGAGTTAGATTCATAAAAAAAAAAAAAAAATACTTATTAATACAAGCAATTTTTACATATATCATAAAGCATAAGAACACTATATTCCATATATTACACCACACGAATACAACTATCTTATTCCGACTCGCTCGTTTCTTCTTCTTCGGTTTTGGTTCGTTTTGCCAAGTTTCTAGGGATATATGATGTTCCCCTAATACGAGCCGTCGTTGTCCACATTGGTTTAGAAAAACCTGGTGGTTTAGAGGTTCCCGGGTCATTGTTACAACTTAAGGACTTCGGGGGTTGACGATACATATAAAGTTCATCGGGGTTGGAATTAGATTTCTCTATTTTTATGCCCTTTCCCTTATTATTTTCTTTTGCCTTTTTAAATTCAGTTGGGGTAATTTCTATAACATCATCGGAATTCTCGTCGGAATCCGATTCATCGGAGAATTGGTAATCCTCCCAATATTTTGCTTCCTTGGCGGAAACACCATTGACCATAATTAACTTTGGTCGGTTGGTTGAGGATTTTCTTTTACTTAACCGTTTTATTATTTCCCCCACCGGTTCTATTTCTTCATCCGGTTCCGATTCTTCTTCCGGTTCCGATTCTTCTTCCGGTTCCGACTCTTCTTCCGGTTCTTCTTCGGGAACTTGTGAATCAGTCCACAAATCATTCCAATTTACATTTGACTCTTCATTATTATTAGGTGAGTCAATGGGACTTGTTCTAGAGGTAGACATCTATCACATAATATCAAACACGTTAAGAGATTAATATATCACATAATATTCATATGTTAAAAATATATAGTTTCCAACAAAAATGTTAAGCAATCATTTTTAAAGAAAACACGGTCGAAGTCCAGACTCACTAATGCATCCTAACAAACTCGATAAGACACACTAATGCAAATTTTCTGGTTCTCTAAGACCAACGCTCTGATACCAACTGAAATGTCCCGTTCTTATTGATTAAAAACGTTCCATATTAATTGATTTCGTTGCGAGGTTTTGACCTCTATATGAGACGTTTTTCAAAGACTGCATTCCTTTTTAAAACAAACCATAACCTTTATTTCATAAATAAAGGTTTAAAAAGCTTTACGTAGATTATCAAATAATGATAATCTAAAATATCCTGTTTACACACGACCATTACATAATGGTTTACAATACAAATATGTTACATCGAAATCAGTTTCTTGAATGCAGTTTTTACACAATATCATACAAACATGGACTCCAAATCTTGTCCTTATTTTAGTATGCAACAGCGGAAGCTCTTAATATTCACCTGAGAATAAACATGCTTTAAACGTCAACAAAAATGTTGGTGAGTTATAGGTTTAACCTATATATATCAAATCGTAACAATAGACCACAAGATTTCATATTTCAATACACATCCCATACATAGAGATAAAAATCATTCATATGGTGAACACCTGGTAACCGACAATAACAAGATGCATATATAAGAATATCCCCATCATTCCGGGACACCCTTCGGATATGATATAAATTTCGAAGTACTAAAGCATCCGGTACTTTGGATGGGGTTTGTTAGGCCCAATAGATCTATCTTTAGGATTCGCGTCAATTAGGGTGTCTGTTCCCTAATTCTTAGATTACCAGACTTAATAAAAAGGGGCATATTCGATTTCGATAATTCAACCATAGAATGTAGTTTCACGTACTTGTGTCTATTTTGTAAATCATTTATAAAACCTGCATGTATTCTCATCCCAAAAATATTAGATTTTAAAAGTGGGACTATAACTCACTTTCACAGATTTTTACTTCGTCGGGAAGTAAGACTTGGCCACTGGTTGATTCACGAACCTATAACAATATATACATATATATCAAAGTATGTTCAAAATATATTTACAACACTTTTAATATATTTTGATGTTTTAAGTTTATTAAGTCAGCTGTCCTCGTTAGTAACCTACAACTAGTTGTCCACAGTTAGATGTACAGAAATAAATCGATAAATATTATCTTGAATCAATCCACGACCCAGTGTATACGTATCTCAGTATTGATCACAACTCAAACTATATATATTTTGGAATCAACCTCAACCCTGTATAGCTAACTCCAACATTCACATATAGAGTGTCTATGGTTGTTCCGAAATATATATAGATGTGTCGACATGATAGGTCGAAACATTGTATACGTGTCTATGGTATCTCAAGATTACATAATATATAATACAAGTTGATTAAGTTATGGTTGGAATAGATTTGTTACCAATTTTCACGTAGCTAAAATGAGAAAAATTATCCAATCTTGTTTTACCCATAACTTCTTCATTTTAAATCCGTTTTGAGTGAATCAAATTGCTATGGTTTCATATTGAACTCTATTTTATGAATCTAAACCAAAAAAGTATAGGTTTCTAGTCGGAAAAATAAGTTACAAGTCGTTTTTGTAAAGGTAGTCATTTCAGTCGAAAGAACGACGTCTAGATGACCATTTTAGAAAACATACTTCCACTTTGAGTTTAACCATAATTTTTGGATATAGTTTCATGTTCATAATAAAAATCATTTTCTCAGAATAACAACTTTTAAATCAAAGTTTATCATAGTTTTTAATTAACTAACCCAAAACAGCCCGCGGTGTTACTACGACGGCGTAAATCCGGTTTTACGGTGTTTTTCGTGTTTCCAGGTTTTAAATCATTAAGTTAGCATATCATATAGATATAGAACATGTGTTTAGTTGATTTTAAAAGTCAAGTTAGAAGGATTAACTTTTGTTTGCGAACAAGTTTAGAATTAACTAAACTATGTTCTAGTGATTACAAGTTTAAACCTTCGAATAAGATAGCTTTATATGTATGAATCGAATGATGTTATGAACATCATTACTACCTTAAGTTCCTTGGATGAACCTACTGGAAAAGAGAAAAATAGATCTAGCTTCAATGGATCCTTGGATGGCTCAAAGTTCTTGAAGCAAAATCATGACACGAAAACAAGTTCAAGTAAGATCATCACTTGAAATAAGATTGTTATAGTTATAGAAATTGAACCAAAGTTTGAATATGATTATTACCTTGTATTAGAATGATAACCTACTGTAAGAAACAAAGATTTCTTGAGGTTGGATGATCACCTTACAAGATTGGAAGTGAGCTAGCAAACTTGAAAGTATTCTTGATTTTATGAAACTAGAACTTTTGGAATTTATGAAGAACACTTAGAACTTGAAGATAGAACTTGAGAGAGTTCAATTAGATGAAGAAAATTGAAGAATGAAAGTGTTTGTAGGTGTTTTTGGTCGTTGGTGTATGGATTAGATATAAAGGATATGTAATTTTGTTTTCATGTAAATAAGTCATGAATGATTACTCATATTTTTGTAATCTTATGAGATATTTCATGCTAGTTGCCAAATGATGGTTCCTACATGTGTTAGGTGACTCACATGGGCTGCTAAGAGCTGATCATTGGAGTGTATATACCAATAGTACATACATCTAAAAGCTGTGTATTGTACGAGTACGAATACGGGTGCATACGAGTAGAATTGTTGATGAAACTGAACGAGAATGTAATTGTAAGCATTTTTGTTAAGTAGAAGTATTTTGATAAGTGTATTGAAGTCTTTCAAAAGTGTATAAATATATATTAAAACACTACATGTATATACATTTTAACTGAGTCGTTAAGTCATCGTTAGTCGTTACATGTAAGTGTTGTTTTGAAACCTTTAGGTTAACGATCTTGTTAAATGTTGTTAACCCAATGTTTATAATATCAAAAGAGATTTTAAATTATTATATTATCATGATATTATGATGTACGAATATCTCTTAATATGATATATATACATTAAATGTCGTTACAACGATAAACGTTACATATATGTCTCGTTTCAAAATCATTAAGTTAGTAGTCTTGTTTTTACATATGTAGTTCATTGTTAATATAATTAATGATATGTTTACTTATCATAATATCATGTTAACTATATATATAACCATATATATGTCATCATATAGTTTTTTTTTTACAAGTTTTAACGTTCGTGAATCACCGGTCAACTTGGGTGGTCAATTGTCTATATGAAACCTATTTCAATTAATCAAGTCTTAACAAGTTTGATTGCTTAACATGTTGGAAACATTTAATCATGTAAACATCAATCTCAATTAATATATATAAACATGGAAAAGTTCGGGTCACTACAGAATTGAAGACTCAAACGACCAAAAAGCTCAAAAGTACAAAGTACAATTAAAGTGGTTCAAATTATTGATGAGAAACGTCTCAAAATTACAAGAGTACAAGACGCAAAACGCAAAATACAAGATATTAAATTGTACGCAAGGACGTTCGAAAATCCGGAACCGGGACCAAAGTCAACTCT